>NC_041399.2:116158849-116231349 GCF_900747795.2 Erpetoichthys calabaricus | reverse complement strand
CATGTTAATCATGCGTCTTCTTGATAAAAAACTTTTTTTAAAGATTTGTACTAGGTTTACAAATTGCAAGAAACAAGTATTAAAAAATTAAAATAGAAATTGATATTTATAACACCTCAGGAATTACGAATGTCTCACTGATACACTGAAGACAAAAAAAAAACAATGATTTAATGATTTAAAATCTATAAGTGCATGTATATTTACATGCAGTGTTTAATTGCCAATGTTAATTCATTGTGTGATACACATATACACATATATCCATATATTATGGATAAATATTTGTCAATATTTAATTAGTATGTATTTTAAGGAAAGTTTATTTTTGCATTTTTATGTTCACTGAACAATAGGCCTATATAATTAATTTTGTTAATAAAAAATAAACAGCTGTGGTCTATAGTTTAATTATAAAAATACACTTTAATATAGGACATAAGGCTTCTATCCGTCTGGTTATGCAACAGCTTAGTGTGAAAAGTTTTTTTAAAGTGAAAAAAGGGGGAGGGGAAAAAATCTGAATCAACCAATCAAGTAACAGGAAATTGGTGAGTGGTATCGGCCTTAAATCTGATCAGAGCAAAATTAATGAAAAGTGTAATGAGAAGTGTTATTCCATTTTGATTATGGTTTTTATCTGCTGATGACGCACAGACTGGGCAATCTATACAAATGATAGAATGAAGGACAGGTATGTATTTCTTAGCTTTAATTGAGGGTAGTATAGATCTCTTACACTTTTTAGGGTTGAATTTGAGTTGTAAGTATCTACAAAATTAACTTGCCAAATCCTATTGTATACACAGGGCCTTTTAGTAAAATACACTCATCTATCGGAATAAAAGATAAACTAATTTGCTTTTATAGGAGTATGTATTTTTCCAAAGGAGAAGGTCCTGCACAAAATAAAGACATGGCTTTCTTCAAAACTAGCAGAGATTATTTCGTGTATTTTAGTTTCTGAAAGGAACTACAGTAAGCATTAAGATGAAAATGTAAATCAATTTTGAAATGCCTTTTCAGAATGAAAACAAAATAGAATTTCTTGGCTTAGTGCAGGGGTGGCGAACTCCAGTCCTGGAGTGCTGCAGTGGCTGCAGGTTTTCATTCTAACCATCTTCTTCATTAGTTTTTGCTGCTAATTAACTTCTTTTGCCTTAATTTTAATTGACTTGATTCAGGCCCCTTAGTTGTTTATTTTTCCTTAATTAGCTGCCAAACAATAATGAGACACAAAACAAGGTGCCACATGACCAGCTCACCCATACCCATCACACAATATCTGAAAATAAAGAAAGGTGAAGCTCTCACTAAGATTGATTTCTCAGGTCCCCAAAACATTTTGACAATGTTCTTAGAAAAAACAGAAAATCAACAGTTATGGAAATGTCTGCTGTGTCAGAATGAGAGCAGCAACAAGCCATAGAATTAAATAACGAGTTTAATTAATAGCAAGAATTGGCTTCTCGTTAAACTGGTTGGAGTGAAATTAGTTGGAGTTTGAAACCCCAATTTAGCTGGTCAACTGTTGACTTGTTTCACATTTGATTTCTGTTTGGCTGTCATTTAATAAAGAAAATAATTCAGAGCACTGAAAAAATTTAAAAACAGGGCTATTAAAATGAAGGGAAAAAAGTTAATTAGCAGTGAAAACTGGTCACTGATTAGGAAAAGGGTTAAAATGAAAACCTGCAGCACTCCAGGACTGGAGTTTGCCACCCCTGGCTTATGGGTTAGCATTCCCAAAGCCCAGGCAAAAGATATGAAGCACTTTAGTAGAGAGAACAATGTGATTTAGGAGAGGGGACTGTGGTCAAGGGCGGCACGGTGGCGCAGTGGTAGCGCTGCTGCCTCACAGTTAGGAGACCTGGGTTCGCTTCCCGGGTCCTCCCTGCATGGAGTTTGCATGTTCTCCCCGTGTCTGCGTGGGTTTCCTCCGGGCGCTCCGGTTTCCTCCCACAGTCCAAAGACATGCAGGTTAGGTGGACTGACGATTCTAAATTGGCCCCAGTGTGTGCTTGGTGTGTGGGTGTGTTTGTGTGTGTCCTGCGGTGGGTTGGCGCCCTGCCCGGGATTGGTTCCTGCCTTGTGGGATTAGCTCCAGCAGACCCCCCGTGACCCTGTGTTTGGATTCAGCGGGTTGGAAAATGGATGGATGGATGGATTGTGGTCCAAGTCAGAATTATCAAACAAAATTGGCAGTAATGCTTCAGCACCACAAGGGGCTAAGCATTAGATGATGGATCACATGGTTCTCCTTGCGTAGAGAATGCTTTGGCAAGCGAGAAAAGAGCTAAATAAATGTAAACAACAACATTAATTTCCACCTTATTAAAATAAGACTACATCATATTAGGGAAAAATGAGGATAATGACATAGTCCAGTAATACATGCTGGTGAATCTAGTTGCATTTTGGACTTAAGAGTTCACTGCCTGCATAATAGGCACATCTTCACCACTATGTGCAGATATTCACAACAGTCTACTAAGCAATGCGAGAAATGACAGAAGCAATGTTTAGCCAAAGGACACACATTTTAGTTAGTTGAATAACAGCAAATAAATTAAGATAAAATCAAAAAACAATTGTTGAATCCAATAAACAAATATAAAGGGGCAAATGGGTACTAATTAAAATGTTACAAAACCAACTACATATGATTAATAAGTACAATTTCCAGATTTTACATACATATTGAAATAATACCGATTTGCATTCTTTACACGAGAATTCAAATTGACAAGTAAAACATAGTCCTGAAAATTCTGACAGAACTAATAACAAACAGGACAGCATATTTTGCCGATTTTACTGTGAATAGGAATCTAAACCAGGTAATGTGTTCACAGATTTTCAGAGATGTCTTTTCCTAAGGTACTTACTTAGTATGCAACAATGTGCAAAGATCTTGCACTCACCTCAAGTTAGACCAATGACAAGGGCCTGTGGTAAACTGCAGCCCTCTTTAAATAACCAGGAATTGAAGAAAGCTACAATCTACCCTATTAGAATTATCTAACGTACTGTATCTCCAGGGTCTGAAATAAACAGGGGCAAATGGTAAAAAAAAAAAAAAAAAAACCTATTACATGATTTCATTTGCCCCTTAAAAACACACGGGAGGTGGCAAAAATTGCCTTCAAATAAGGCATAATGCTAATAATATTTTAATATATATGACTGTCACTATCATACCAAATTTTGGCTATGACAGACCACATTCTTCCTATCTTGCCTTTACGTCCCAACACCATAAACACTACCATTCACTGTACTCATTGGGCACTGCGAAGCCTGCCTCAAGAACTAAGGGCAATACATCACCACCACCACTATTACAACAGCAGACAATAAACGATTAAATAGGTCAATCTACCAACAATTAAAAAACTAAAGCTACATGGGCTTAATACAGAAATATAAAATACCTCTAATGTACTCCAAGACTTGCCCGTTTCTCCTACCACCAGTGCTGCTAGTAATTTCATGATGGGAAGAGAAAACATGAAAGGCACATATCTTTCTGAAGAGACACTAATCAACTAAGCAAAAAAAGTCTGCATATGGTGAGTGATGGATAAACTCTATAATGATTGTTTAAGAATAGGTTAATTTAGGTAGATAAAAACCTGTCTTATGTTTAGCTGTAACTTTACAATAGTAAATTAAGTGAAAAGTTTCATCAGTGGTTCTCAAAAAGTGTGTACTGACCACCTGTTGTCCACAAGCATGCAGATTGCAAATGGCAGTCATTGTATGATTGCAAAATGAGTTTTAAATTAGAAGCTTCAATCCATTATATACAAAAGGTACAGTACTTAGGGATTTATTTAAAACAATCAGACTTCTGTCCAGCATTAGTGTACTAAATAATCATAGTGAAATGTCAAATATTACCCACCATGAAGCATTCCGCCAGACTTTCCAGCCGATGGTACCTGTAGTGTTTCATTAATATTGCTGTGTATGGGCATATGGAGATTTACAATTAGCAAAAGGGATTCATGAAATAAGCAAGCCAGACCTTTCTTAATCAACATTAGGAAAACAGCACTCATGACACCTTCACCACGTTTTATGCCTAGGAACCTGCACTCACTCCCTGCACCATTCTGCTTCACCATAATTATTTCAGTAAGATGTACACTACTACATTGCTGGTTGTGTAACACATTACCACATGCGTGTGCTTGGGGAACAACCTAAAGGCTTGCGTGAGTGTAATTTACTGCCAAGACATGAGGGGGCACTGTGTAATAATGTTATCTCTTCTCCTTCCTCTCCTGCAGAAAGAAAGATTGACATCTCTCCAACTGTGATGTTACTTCCGGGGTCAGACTACCTGGACCCGCTTCTTCCTCCCAAAATCCATCATAAAAGGAAACAATGCCATCTTGGCCAGACCGATTGATTTCAAAGACGTCTCAACGTTGCACTATACCACACGTTATATTTTTTACATCTTTTGCACAACTTTAACATACAGTGTTTACCTCCAGGTGCCCCAGATCTTATATCTTGTGCTCATGTCTCTTTACAACATGCTAAGACATGTACTACAGCAGAGGTGTCAAATGGAAATCCTGAAGGGCCACAGTAGTTGCAGGTTTTAATTCCATCCACTTTAAATAGTAACCAGTTACTGCAGCTAGTGGGACATATTCCTTTTGCCTTAACTTTAGTTGACTTGCTTTTTAATATTCATAACTCTTTAACTGCTTCCATATTCCTTGTCCAACAGTCAAACAGGAGCAGACAGAATCCTGTTTTATAACTCTTATTTAGTGCTTTCCTTCCTGCTGCTCTCCAATTCAATTGCTTTACCCCCCTTCCCTTTCTATTTCTCAATACTTCTTCAGACTCTCTCCACCACACCAGTTATTGTGCATGTCACTCGTTTAAACGTTCCTTGATGGCAGCTGACGAGCCCACTTTTGGCCATTGTAATCCTTTAATTCTATATAGAAGTGGATGTGCACAGCTTTGGCTACATCAGTACAGTCATGCTGTCTGCTGTTATACTATCTTCATGACTGAAGGGCTGTTATGAATGTTTGGCTAAAATCAACACTGGATTAGAATTTTAGTATTATCAACATAAGTACAATATATTGTTTTTTTTTGACAACTGAGTCTATACACTTGCTTATTTTGTATATTTTACAAAATAAAAGAAGTTTCCTACCCAGTATATTTCAAACTCATTGTAGTCTCTTCCTCAGCTTGCAAAATTAAATAAAGTTCCATGGAACAGTTCAAGAAAATATATAAATACTAGCCGACGCCCGTCGTAGCATACGGGGGTGTAAGAATAGGAACGGAAAATGGTGAGAAAGGAATTCAGAAATCAAGAAGAAATAAACACTTCTTGAAAGACGCAGTGCGCATGTAGAATTTCCGGCCAAGCAGGATTACATGTGAAAGTGATAAATAAATCAGGCTTTCCGAATTTACGTACTATGGTCATGGCATTCTGATAGTTTTGTTGCATGTATCTTGGACTTCCTGGAAATGTGGACGGTAATATGATCATTTTGCCTACAAAAGCGTTTGCTTGCAGCGCGTCTGAAAGTCCTTTGTATTGTTCCATGCGCAGATCTTGTTGATGTAATCCGAGATAGTTGAGACGAGCGCCCTCTGTTTAAACATACGAATCTACGACGTACTGTTGGAATAGTTTGCCGCTGGAGTGCAAAATACTAAATGTATTCCTCATTGCTAATCTGTACGCGTAAAATTGATATTGAGTAAGCCTTATTCGCTTGGCGGTTCTTTTATCGGGAACATGTAAATCTTTGCACCAGCCAATGTCTCTGTAAGGGAATAAAAGCGGGTAAACCATAGGATTGCAATTCATATTGAGCGTGGAAATCTGTTTACAGGAGTTGCCTATGGGATAGATGCAAATGTCCCTTTCGGCAGGTGGTTCGCCATCTTCTCTGACGAAAATCGCTGCAACATCGGTGTGACATGTCGGGGCATTGTATCATTGTAAATCCTGCCTAGGGTTTTCCTTGAAAACCATTCGTACAGATGCTGTTGGATTGGATTGAGCAATTTCATGCATTTGTTTGTATGATTTAGCAAAGGGGTTGATGGTTCTGAGCATGGAATCTAGCTGGAGAAGTACATTTTCGCTGCATACAGAGTTTGCTTTATTTTGTAAGTGTACTTCAGTAGCTTGCGCTGTGTCAAAAACATACAACTGCCCATATCCTGGAGAGGTAGAAGTGTTAGCGTATAGTGGAGAGATTTGGTGATAAATTTGCCCGTGTATTTTAAAACAGTACAGTCCATGGTCAGGAGGTTGAGTTATCTGTGCACCCATGGAAGCAAACGCTAGAGAAGAGCTGTGTTCTCTAATGTGTTCACGATAATTTTTAGCTTCTCATGTTTGCTGTGTAAGAAGCTGTTGTAAAGACACAGGTGGCTCCCGCAAATGTGTTAAAGCTACTTAACCATCGTGGCAGCACCTCGAGTACTTGTTTCGATGTATTACGCTCACCAGGCCAGTATAGAGCGTAACATGGAAGAGGACGAATAGCAATCGAGAAATGCCGTGTCTGCTACATGTGGGTGGGACCGATTTTGAAGTGGAAGCAGGACGAACCAGAAGAGAAATATATATAAGAGATCGTATTATATAATGTAACTGTAAAGTACCATAAAAACAAAATGAATAATTATGTAAAATAAAAAGAAAACAAACAAACTCTAAAAGATATAACTCCTAAATTGATGTAGGCAACTTTGGGGGAAAAAAATGCAATGCACAAAAGGATAACACACCTAGGAGACCCCAAGTTTTAGGGAAAATGCCAACAAATCAAGCTTTATTAGAATTATATATAAAACAGGACATGTCACTCATCTCATTTATTTTGTCCCATAGGCTTGTTGGTTTTAATCCTAAAAACTCCCTCTAATAGCAAATTGTTCTGAAAAGAATTTCTCTTGCTAATAACCTGCCTATGGGTTGAAACTAAATGCCAAAAAATGCACTATTGATCAGCAGGATCTTAACAATGCTAGGAAATTGATAAAAAGGCAAAAAGACTGAATATATCCAGTGGGATACATCTCCACAAACGGAATGATTAACTCCTCAGTTTATTCACACTGTGTTCCAAGTCTTTACTGCAGCTAACATTTCTGCAAAAAGAAGAAAAGAAATCCATAGACGACTTTAAGAAAATTCTGCAGTTGTCATAATAGCTGTTTACAAGCAAAAGGTTTAAATTACACTGTGGGTGTGTTGTGAAACGAAGTGCCTAGAAAGGTGCAGAGATTAAAACCATTAATAATTAAATAGGAGATTAAAAGCTGCCATTAAATGTTTCATCTAAACTGCTCAGAATGCAAGCAAGGTGCATTCGCTTTTCGCACTGGAGATGATTCACACTAACATGGTGACTCACAAAGATTACTCATCTTGAAGTCAATTATGGTCCTTTAAACTTTTACATAGTGAGCCTTGGAGGTGGACTTAAATCCTTTCAAATCTGAAACACTGTCATTTATTAGGCAACTTTTTTTTATTTTTTTATTTATTGAACACCTCCTGTACAATTTGTTTGCATTTCCCTGTCTGAAACCTTCAGATGTATTTAATTATGCAGCATGGCTTGTTTCTTGAGTGGTAGAGTAGCACAGTTGACGATGATACTGTCTCACAGAGCCAAGGATTAAAATTTAATATCTGTGTTTGCATGTTTGTCGCTTGACTTCTCCAGACTATAGACTTTAAATTGGCCTAGTGTAAATGTGCCTTAAGTGTACTTCACACCAGAGACTGCCAGTACATTTTATACCAATTTACAAAACTGCAATTGAAAAAGCACATTAAAAAATAAATGGTGGTATACATTTTTGTCCAAAACTCCCTAATGTAAATCTAAGTAATTAAGTAAGTAAATGCAGACTATCCAAGTGGAAATTTCCAGTGTTCCACTGGGGAAACGAAATTATTAGCTACTGGTGAAAATAATGGCAGAGTGATCGCCTCACAGCTGCATGATCCTGCATCTCAGATCATACTGCAACCAACATCTTCCTAACATTCCAGAACACTCCGGTTTAGTTATTTGAATACTCTGAATGTGTTCCTGTGATGAGACAGAGGTCTGTGGCAGTCCAAGTTTTTAAAAGAGTATTCTCTGGTTCCATGGGTGTGTGTGTAGTTGAGTTGGGCAGCCATGGGAGGGGTGGTAAGGATGGCAAACTGATTGCTTAATAAGTCATCCATTTCAGAATTCAGCAGCTTACACCGAGAATGACGCACCCACAGAAGTATAAGGGGAAAAGCCAGAAAGACACGGGGGAAGATTGACTGTGGTGAAAATGACAGTAATTGAGAAAGAGATGGCAGGATTAAGAGAAGAGAAGAGGAGGCAGGGTGGTCAGGAATCCTGAGGAAGAAAAGTCAATGGCGCTCCGAGGGGTGTCACCTAAGAGCAATTGTGAAGGAGCAAGGATGTGGAACGAAGTCTCCTAGAGATCCAGGAAGCACTAATGGAGCGTATGGGAAACCAGTGGTCCGGCTATGTGAGTCTCAGCGGACACTGATGGAGGCAGGCAAAACAGAGGTTGGGAGTAGGCAACCACAACTGTCAACATCTCCTCCAGTTGTGAGGACCCACTGGAGTGAGCTGGGGTAATCGTTACGAGACTGTCACATTTAACTTGCTGAGGTTCATGCCTTGAATAATTTTGTATTTGAATTTTACAGTATTTATTGTTCCTTTTATTATCAAAAATTTATTATGAACTTTTATTAAGATCTGCACTGCACTTTTATTGTTTGGAAAGCATTGATTAAATAAAATCACTATGCACTTTTGCACCAACCTCTCAACTTTTAGAAAAATTCTCTAGCATTATTTCCAGCCTAAAGCATCCAACAAGCATGGTTACTATTTAGTTATTTGTTATATTGGTTTGTAATAATACACATTTCTGAACCTAACCAAATTGAGCTTGGCCAGATTTCCCAATTCACCCAGTCCATTCAGAGCCAATATCCATAGGCTTTAGTTCTACTGATGTTTCTTTACACTGCAGAATAATTCAGTCATTACAAAACTAAAATACCATCTTGCATCTCTTTTCACGCTGGAGACCTGTTCATCTCCAGTGGAAAGCCACCAGCAAATTGTGACTGTTCAAATCAAATTGACACAAGTCAAATTTAAACACACTAGTATTTTATTTTGAAATCCACACTATTTAAAAAAAACACAAAAATCATGTTCTTTGTATAATTTTATTCTGATCAATGTCTGATCTCTTCCTAATTGCATACAAATCTAAAATGAAAATATACCATTTGCTTGGTTATGTCTGTGTATACAGAAAATAAGAGGTTACTCTTCCTGTGGTCTTCATAAAAACAATTTTGTGAACCTTTCAAACTTATTTTAAGAGAAATAAGGTTTAGAGTAGCCTGGGAAAATCTGAAAAACATTTGATTAATGGAGCAAAGGGAGGCAAGCAAAGGTTCACAAGAACAGTACATGCCATGGGTCTGTCTTTGTATTATGCTCATTATAAATACAGCAATGTTTACAGTACATAATTTGGGGATACTAAGCTGCTTCATTAAGTACATTTACAAGTTTGACGAGCAGCTAACACCCTCTTTGCCGGAGAAAGAGATTGTTCTTTTAATTCCAAAGCAGCAATACGGTCTTCCGTATGAAGATAAGCTCTCATCTGCCAATTCAGAAAACCTGTTTTGTTATCATTTGAGGTTAGGAAGTTCAAAAAGCCACACTGACAGAAGACAGACTGCCTATATTTTTCTTGTGTTTTCATTGTCTTACTTTAATACTCATTTATCTTTTTTTTTATTTAGGGGTTTGGCTGGAAACATAAGACATTCAAATCATTAAGTGCACTTCCATGATCTTTGTCTACCATGCCAGACCTTTAGCCTATTACAAATTTTCAACTAAAGTGTGCCCAGGAATACTTGGCTATTTTATTATCCTGGCAGTACTTGAGCTTTACTGAACAAAAGAGAGATGGTCACACCAGCACATCTGATTCAACATTAAAGTAATTAAATCTGTTTCAATAATCCTACCAATGGGACAGTACTTATAAATACACACAGAGGATGATGTGAAAAACATTTTTTAACTTTGGCTTAATTATATTAACAGATAGGCCTGTGCGATATATCGAGTGGCACGATATGAACAATATTTTTTAATGCATCGTTTGAAAACAAACCTATCGCGATATATTATGTAATATGTTTTATTAAACACTACAAGTGTGTAGTGCGTTATTTCTGCTAATTGGAGCACATCCTAAATGCAGTCATTGCGATTAAACCCCGCCTCCTGCTTATCGTAAACAGTAACAACAATGGCTGAGAAGGAGGCAGAAACGAGTATGGCTTTCAGCGATGATTTAGTGCCAAAAAAAGGTACAAATGTGACCTCCGTTGTTTGGAAATGGTTTGGCTTTAGACAAAATGATACAGAACAAAAGACTGTTATATGTAAACTTTGTAAGAGAGAAGTAGGAATGAAGAGCGGCAACACCTCGAACCTCTTCAATCATTTGAAAACAAAACACGTTACGAAGTACGAAGAATGTATTAAACTTCGCGAGAACTCTGCTCAAAATGCAACGAAACACATCCCTGCCGCAAAACAAAATCACGCTGGCGGCAACGTTCTCTCGTTGCATACCGTATGAAAAAACAAGCCCCAAATGGAAGGAAATAACAGCTGCAGTAACATACCACATTGCAAAAGATATGGTCCCTGTTGCCACTGTCGAAAAACACACATTTCAGAAACCACTGAGAACGATTGATCCCAAATATGTAATTCCCAGTCGGAAATACTTTGCCGAAGAAGCGCTGCCCAAATTATACAACGAGGTAAAGGAGAAAATTCTGAATCAGCTTCAGAACTTCACCACCACATCCGATTTCTGGACTAATCGTACCATCCAGCCATACATGAGCCTAACGGTTCATGTTATTGAAAACTGGGAGATAGGAAGCGTTTGTCTTCAGTCAGGATTTGCACCAGATGACCATACCGGAGAAACGATTGCGCTGGGGCTCAAAGATGCGCTTAAATCATGGAAATTAGACGACGCGCGACAAGTGTGCATTACCACAGATAACGCTGCAAATGAGATTAAAGCTGTTGATCTGAACAAATGGAAGAGACTGCAGTGCTTTGGTCACTGGCTGAATCTGGCGATTGGTATGGCGTGTGTGTGCGTGCTAGTAATGTGTCGATCACGAACGAAACGGTTCTTTGAGCCGGCTCTTTTTAGTGAACGGTGCGGTTGTAGCGAAACACTAAGTGCAAACATCTAATCATGGGTCAGAACACTGCTAAATTTGGCTGAATTATAAAAGGCTGGAGTGGGAAAATGAAGGGGCTTTTGGGAGCCGGAAGAGCAGATTCTTAGTGAGCTGGGCAAAATGATCCGGCTCACTAAAAAGAGCCGAAATGCCCATCACTAGTGCGTGCGTGTATGAGAAATGTTTGAAAATAAATAATAACACGTAATAAATATAAGAAATTTGTAATAATAAATATAAAGTGTGTGTGTGCACATATGAGAAATATGTTAAATTAAATAATATGCTAAGAAATAGTAAATAAACGTAAATAATAGGGTGTATGAGAAATATTATTAATTAATAATAACAAATAATTAATAAGACTGTAATTTGTGTTTGGTTTTAGAGAGAAGCATGAGAGATCCCTGCATTGAACGGGCAATTGGTGTATGCAAAAGAATTGTTGCATGTTTTTCCTTCAGCTGGAAAAAAAAAAAAGAAGGGATTTGACCGCAACACAGAAAGAACTCAACCTGCCATCCCATCAGCTCATAACAGAATCCCCTACAAGATGGGGGTCAAGGGCAGCAATGATGCAGAGAGTGTTGGAACAAGAGAGGGCCATCACCCAAGTTCTCTCATCTGACAAGAAAACCAGACATCTGACACTTACATGGCAGGACATAGATGTACTAGAGTCAACTGATAAAGCTATTCGACCCCTCCTGGAATTTACAGATGCACTCTCAGCTCAGTCCTATGTTACAGTCTCCTATGTTAAGCCAGTGCTACACCTTTTTCAAACCAGCATTTTGGCTCACCAGCCAGAAGACACAGAGCTCACTATGTCAATTAAGACCAAAATTCTTGATTATCTGAGAGAGAAATTTGATAACCCTGCCACCCAGCAACTACTAGACATTGTTTCTTTTTTGGATCTACGTTTCAAAAGATCATACATTCCTGAGGAAAAGTATGAAGAGGTCAAACACAGAATTGTGTCTGAAGTGGAGACCCTTCAACATGATGAGACCAGTGCCCAGCCTGACTTAGCTAGGGAACTTTCAGAAGCAGCTGAAGCATCACCACCACCAGCCAAAAAGGAGAAGCGAAGCCTTGGTAGCTTCTTTAAGAGGCCAACATCTTTATCGACATTGTCTGACAGAGATAAAATTGAAGCTGAACTTTCAACCTACCTACAAGCGGCTGAAATTGACACTGAAACAAACCCACTTGCATGCTGGAAAGAGCATGAACCAATCTTTCCAACTCTCGGTTGCCTTGCAAAAAAATCTCTGCATACAGGCCACTAGTTCGCCCTCAGAAAGGGCATTTAGCACAGATGGCAACATAGTGAACTGCCACAGGGCATCTTTAATGCCAGAGGCAGTTGACAGACTTGTCTTTCTTGCACAAAATTTGTGAAATTGTGTTACCTGAATGCATGTTCTTGCCACGCTTTATTTGTTTACAAAACATAGGTTAAAAAGAGCATATTGAAACATTATTATTTAAATTTTTTTTTAGGCAAACCTAGTAAAGTAGATAAAGCATCTACTCCTACGTCACCTAATATTCAGACAACTGGCTTTCTTGTGTAAATGTTTAGATGTGTTTCTTGCATTAATGAGTATTATTTGGTTTATGCCTATGATGTAAAGTTACAAGTTTGCAATTACATGTAAATAACTAAAGAGCAATATAAATGTGTGGCTTCTTTAAGTAATAGGAAAAAAATATCGTTGCATATCGTATATTGACTTTTGGTCCAAAAATATCGCAATTTGAATTTTGAGCTATATCGCCCAGCCCTATTAACAGACATCTTTAATATAAGGGTAGCATAGATTCAAGTTGCATGCCCCACACTCTAGTTGTACATTCCCTTGTTGACAGCTATACAACATATTAGGTTCTTCACAGGTGAAGAAACATTAGTATTTAACACGATGTGAAATGAAATTTATAAACATGTTTTCATCTAATTATTTACTTTAATGATCTGCAAATAGATTCCTAAAATCTGACAGCTATAACTGCATGCAATTTGCTTTTTTATAAAATAAAATGATTAAAGCAAATACTGAATATTTCTGGCCCGGAGCCAGGCTCCAACTCTCACTGAAAGTGACACTCCAGGTGTCACTCAACGTGAGCACCTGTGAGCTCTCTTTGCTGCTTAAATTTTCCACAGTCTGCAGGCCTCATATTCTCCCATGGAGGCCAAACTATACAAAAAACAGCAAGTAGTAGCTCACAAGATTGTATACGTTTAAAAAAAGAAATGTTTCAGTTGGAGCCCAAATGATCAGCGACCATGTTTGCAAGAATAGTCTGCTCTAACACAATAAAGCTATGATCATCAATGCAGTGGAGCCACCTGCACAAAAAACATATTCCTTTATTTAAAAAACTAAGCCCCATGGTCTTGTAATAAGGCACAAGATGAAAAGAAATGGATCCAGGAATTTCAAAAGCAGTTACCTTGGAAATACTTTATGAATGTTATTTTCAAAAAACAAATGGGCCATACTGCAGTAAGGTAAGACAAATAATGGATTTAATGTTTCTAAATTGCTGCCCTAAATTGTTCACAATTAGAAATTATGTTTAGAGTATGCAAGACCTAGCATTTGTAATCTTCCAAGAAAACTAACAGCTCTCAAAGTATCCTTGTTGTGTAACACTAACTACAATTTTCAGATTCTGTATTTTCATTAAATTGACCATAATAATGTGAATTGGCATAGCTTTAAACTGTGTTAAGGTGAGGTCAAGTGAGGATGAATCATTGTTCCTAGTTCTAAAATGGGCTGGGTGGAGTAAAGCATACTTGCTTCTGATTTTAACCTTATGCATGCAGAACGCAGTTTGTAAACTAGCTAGGTAAATGGCTTGTTTGTGAGTTATGAAAAATAAATAATTTATTTACTTTAGGTACCAAAGTCAGGCTGCTTGTCTAAAAGAAGGAAGAAGTCCCACAATTTTCAGGGTGCGGAAAAGTAATGTGAAGTATAAAAGTCCACTGCTGTACTGCTTGCATTTTATTCTCAACAACAAAAAATATGTTTCACAAATCTTTCCTCCTGAAATTGCTCGTCTCATTTCTCAAACCACCATGGTAGCTCTGGATCATACAACCCCAATTCCAATGAAGTTGGGACGTTGTGTAAAACGTGAATAAAAACAGAATACAATGATTTGCAAATCCTTTTCAACCTATATTCAAATGAATACACTACAAAGACAAGATATCGAATGTTCAAACTGATAAACTTTATTGTTGTTTTGCAAATCTTCACTCATTTTGAATTTGATTCCTGCAACACGTTCCAAAAAAGCTGGTACAGGGACAGCAAAAGACTGGGAGAGTTGAGGAATGTTCAAAAAACACCTGTTTTGAACATTCCACAGGTGAACATGTTAATTGGAAACAGGTGTTTGTCATGATTGGGTATAAAAGGAGCATCCCCAAAAGGCTCAGTCGTTCACAAGCAAGGATGGGACGAGGTTCACCACTTTGTGAACAACTGCGTGGGCAAATAGTCCAGCAGTTTAAGAACAACATTTCTCAACGTACAATTTCAAGGAATCTAGGGATTTCATCATCTACTGTTCATAATATCATCAAAAGAATCAGAGAATCTGGAGCAATCTCTGCACGTAAGCGGCAAGGCCGAATACCAACACTGGATGCCCGTGACCTTCGATCCCTCAGGCGGCACTGCATTAAAAACCAACATCATTCTGTAAAGGATATTACCACGTGGGCTCAGGAATACTTCAGAAAACCATTGTCAGTTAACACAGTTCGTCGCTACATCTACAGGTGCAAGTTAAAACTCTACCATGCAAAGCGAAAGCCATATATCAACAACACCCAGAAACGCCGCTGGCTTCTCTGGGCCCGAGCTTATCTGAGATGGACTGACGCAAAGTGTAAAAGTGTGTGGTCTGATGAGTCCACATTTCAAATTGTTTTTGGAAATCATGGACGTCATGTCTTCCGGGCCAAAGAGGAAAAGGACCATCCGGATTGTTATCAGCGCAAAGTTCAAAAGCCAGCATCTGTGATGGTATGGGGGGGTGTGTTAGTGCCCATGGCATGGGTAACCTGCACATCTGTGAAGGCACCATTAATGCTAAAAGGTACATATAGGTTTTGAAGCAAAATATACTGCCATCCAAGCGACGTCCTTTTCAGGGACGTCCCTGCTTATTTCAGCAGGACAATGCGAAGCCACATTCTGTGTGGTGTTACAACAGCGTGACTTTGTAGTAAAAGAGTGCGGGTACTAGACTGGCCTACCTGCAGTTCAGACCTGTCTCCCATTGAAAATGTGTGGCGCATTATGAAGCGCAAAATACGACAACAGAGACCCCGGACTGTTGAGAAACTGAAGTTGTATATCAAGCAAGAATGGGTAAAAATTCCACCTTCACAGCTTCAACAGTTAGTGTCCTCAGTTCCCAAACGCTTATTGAGTGTTGTTAAAAGGAAAGGTGATACAACACAGTGGTAAACATGCCCCTGTCCCAGCTTTTTTGGAACGTGTTGCAGGCATCAAATTCAAAATGAGTTAAGATTTGCTAAACAACAATAAAGTTTATCAGTTTGAACATTCGATATCTTGTCTTTATAGTGTATTCAATTGAATATAGGTTGAAAGGATTTGCAAATCATTGGTTTTGTTTTTATTTACGTTTTACACAACGTCCCAACTTCATTGGAATTGGGGTTGTACAAGTTACTGCTAAAGGTTTATGCCCAACCCACAAAACCCATACACAGGTGAATATGAAAATTACACCAAAATGCATCTTAAAAAAACTTGGCCAGGGCTTGAAAGGTATGCTAACTTATGCAGCTGAACAGCAACAACCAAGAGCCCTAACTTGGGAGGTACACCCCCACACAATACTTTCAAAGATGGCTGACATTCTTTTGCTTCCTTGAACCTGTCATGCATATAGAGCTGGAACAAATGAATACATAGACAACTAATTATTTGGGTGAAATATAAAATGAATCAGCACTGTTCAGTAGTTTCACATCTCTGTTCAATAAGATAAGAACAACACAACTCTGAAAAGTTATAACCTAAACTATTCTTATTTGTCTTTACTGCACTCTCTTTCACTTACAAATTTCAGGACAAAATTTTCTTTTTTTTTTTTTTTTGGTACAAAAGTTAAATTTATTTTTAATGAATGAAACAGGATTCAAAGAAGATCATAGTTCAGTAAATGTCACACAAATTACTTGACAGTTATGAAAATGTAATATCAACTTGTAATGTACAACAACAGCATTATCTGACAAATGATCACTGACCTATTGAAAACACTTGTTCAACTACTTTTAGTAGGGCTGTGCAATGCCCCAAAAGTTCACATCGTCATTTCAAACCATCAACGATTTATGATATTATCTTCGGGGGCTGGAGTTTAAGCGATAGAGAGATGCTTATGGATTATGAATAATTAGCTGCTCTATCTATGTACCACAAAAACGTCTACCCTGGCCGGAGGTATGACGTGCAGGTATTTTAGCTTGGAACACAATCTTGTTGTCTCACAGATTGCTGAACAGCATATGTAGCTATATTCGATAATGTTATTATGCCGATTCATACAAATTAATTAAAAATGCTGCAAATCACACTTCCATATTGCCATGAAACTCTAAAGTTTGATCTGTATCATAAAATGGATTTGAATAAATGTCTACCAACAGGAAACAAAGTTTCTTTTTAGGAAACTTTGTTACTAATCAAACGCCTGCCTCAGTTCTCTTCCTACCCTCTTCTGAACAAAAAAAGCAACTTGCCTTGCATTATTGGGAAAAAAAAAATCTACTTTGATGTGTTTGTTGGCTACATGGCTTGGGTACAGTGCATATTTTTTACAACAAAGATTAAAAGGTAATAGTGTATTTAAGTGATGATACAGTAAGAAAAGAAATAAGCTATACTACTTACATCCCTGGCTGCCAGTTCTCCATTTATGGCTATGAAAAATACCCTGACTGCAGTGCCCTAGTGTTCCATTCTGTCCCAAATCAAGCCATCTTGCTATCATGACTTGAGCACTTTTGCTGTTTTCATTCCAGTACATTACTCGTTGACCATTCTGTTATGTATTGAGACAAATGTAATAATGTTTGGCAGTATTTCCTGGCAGTAGGTGGCATTGTAGTGGGGCTTGGGAATACCTTTGTACAAGTTTTGGTCTCTCTCTCTCAATAAAGACTGCTTATTCAATCACTTGAGGTAATAGATGTGCCACTTCACAGCCAAGACACTACACTACTGGCCCAAAGCAGTGGCTGAAGTGGAACCAAAATACTAGCAGTACTGTGTTTTGTCAGCATATTGTTCCTCCTCCCAATCGTTATTACTTTTACATAGTACACCCCCATTGGAGATTGAAGCATGTGTATATTAGTAGTACCCTAAGTTCTTGTCTATAAGCCGGACTCATGTATTAGCCGGAGACCAAAAATCATACGAATTTTTAAAATAAAATCGTATCATAGATAAGCCGGACTCATGGATAAGCCGAACGTACTATAACCTATAACTAATAGAAGGGAGGGAGGTCAGTGGTCTCACTCGCGCCCATTTAATTTCTTTAAGGGGGGAGAGAGTGTGAGATATTGCCGTCTCTCTCACTCCCCGCATGGCGCGGTTGGAGCGGCCGGAGCGCGTTCTTTCTGCTCTGGGCGTCGCCGAGTCAACACGAGCGCGTAGCGGTCATTTAAATTGTGATTTTATATGTAAGCATATTTAAATATATATCGCGGATTTCTGCGGACAATGGGTCTTTTAATTTCTGGTACATGCTTCCTCAGTTGGTTTGCCCAGTTGATTTCATACAAGGGACGCTATTGGCAGATGGCTGAGAAGCTACCCGGCTTACTGTTCTCTCTCTCTTGCGCTGACTATCTGTGATGCTGACGTATGGGGATTGAGCAGGGGGGGCTGTTTGCACACCTAGACGATACGGACGCTCGTCTAAAAATGCTGAAAGATTATCTTCACGTTGCTATCTTTTGTAAAGCTGATTCCTGAAAAGACATGCTGCACAGTGCTTCGCATACTTAAAAGCTCGAAGGGCACGTATTGATTTTTGACTGAAAAACAAACTCTCCCTCTCTCTCTCTTTGTCTGCTCCTGACGGAGGGGGTGTGAGCTGCCGCCTTCAACAGCTTTGTGCCGCGGTGCTTCGCATACTTAAAAGCCAAACAGACATATTGATTTGTTTGCTTCACTCCTTTGAAGAGGAAGATATGTTTGCATTCTTTTAATTGTGAGACGGAACTGTCATCTCTGTCTTGTCATGGAGCACAGTTTAAACTTTTGAAAAAGAGACAAATGTTTGTTTGCAGTGTTTGAATAACGTTCCTGTCTCTCTACAACCTCCTGTGTTTCTGCGCAAATCTGTGACCCAAGCATGACAATATAAAAATAACCATATAAACATATGGTTTCTACTTCGTGGATATTCTTATTTCGCGGGTGGCTCTGGAACGCAACCCCCGCGATGGATGTATAAGCCGGACTTATGTATAAGCCGATATTCTATTTTTTCATTTTCACAACTTTTTTCCTTAGATAAGCCGCGGCTTATTGACAAGAACTTAGGGTATATAATATCAAGTGGGGTTGTCCCTTTGAGTGCCACTAGTACCAGCAAACTGCAAACACTCAGTCTTCAACCACCACAGCAGTGTGGTACTACAAATAAACCTGTTTTCTAATCAGGCTGCCTTGTCAACTACAGTGCACTCCTGCTAAACTACTTACTAAGCAAAGCACCTCCTGTTGTGAATAAGAGTGCATGCCATCTTTCTGGGGAAGGAGTGAAAAAAAATAGATAGTTGCAATTTGTCACTTTGAGGAAATTTCTGCAAATGTTTGGAACCAATCAATGATGTTTATTCACATCACTGTTGTCATCGACCAGAGGATCAGCCCTAACTCTCACCAATTTCTATTACACACTGCATCTGGAAATTTTCACCCAGGAAAGGTTTTCTACAAGCTGCTTAGAGGCTCAGTTGAGATGTCATTTTGTGACCTAGACAAGTAACTTCATCTTTCAGAGTATAGATTAGGAAAATATACCCAGAGAAAGTTGTCTGCATCGAAAATACCTTGTGATTTTAAGAAAAGGTTAACTATGAAAAGGTTTATGCAAAAGAAATGTTTATTCAGAAACGTACTTCTCTGTTTCCTTCTGAAACTGGTATTGTGTAGACTCCAAAACCCCTCTTTTCTTAGCATAATGTAGAGGAGGAGAAGAATGAGTACAGATAGGCATCCCAACAGGGGTGGACACTAATACTTTTCCCAGATGGAAAGACTTTGTAATGTAAGAACTGTAGAGGACTGCCTGCCCCAGCAGTATGTTCCCCCATTACACTGGGTGGCAGCATAACTCCAGTGTTGTCCCACATTGGACTCCCAGAGGCCTGCATGGGTAGCTGGAGGGTGCTAGCTGAGTCAGAGTTAGAAAATACAGAAAAAGTTTGTTGATCACTGCACTCGGGTTCGCTTCTATATTGTAAAGGAGTGCACTATGTGAAAGTAACTGTACAAAAAGGCCTTTTGAACCTGGGATTTCTGTTGGTGTAGTTGTGGTCTGGGGTACAGGATGCCCATAAAATCCACAATAGGCATGTTCCATTAAGTTGTTTTTGCCTTCTGCATCTGCTACTGTGCACAAATTGAAGTGTAATTTTACAAAATATATTTAAATATAATGAATATGGAAGACTGTCTAAAATGGTTAATTTATAGACTGATACTCTCCAACACGCTGTCTTGAATTGCAGCTTGTCTGACCTTTCTAATTCTATGAATTGGACAGGGATTACCCAGTAGGACATTTACTTCATTTATTAGGAGAGAGCACCACAGATGCAATGTTTGCTCTGAGGATGTTGATGGAGAAGTTTAGAGAAGGCCAGAAGGAGTTGCATTGCGTCTTTGTGGACCTGGAGAAAGCATATGACAGGGTGCATTGAGAGGAGCTGTGGTATTGTATGAGAAAGTCGGGAGTGGCAGAGACGTATGTAGGAGTTGTACAGGATATGTACAAGGGAAGTAGGACAGTGGTGAGGTCTGCAGTAGGAGCGACGGATGCATTCAACATGGAGGTGGGATTACATCAGGGATCAACTCTGAGCCCTCTCTTATTTGCAATGGTGATGGACAGGTTGACAGACGAGATTAGACAGGAGTCCCCGTGGACTATGATGTTTGCTGATGACATTGTGATCTGTAGCGATAGTAGGGAGCAGGTTGAGGAGACCCTGGAGAGGTGGAGATATGCTCTAGGCAGGAGAGGAATGAAGGTCAGTAGGAACAAGACAGAATACATTTGTGTAAATGAGAGGGAGATCAGTGGAATGGTCAGGATGCAGGGAGTAGAGTTGGCAAAGGTGGATGAGTTTAAATACTTGGGATCAACAGTACAGTGTAATGGGGATTGTGGAAGAGAGGTGAAGAAGAGAGTGCTGGCAGGGTGGAATGGGTGGAGAAGAGTGTCAGGAGTAATTTGTGACAGACGGGTATCAGCAAGAGTGAAAGGGGAGGTCTACAGGACGGTAGTGAGACCAGCTATGTTGTATGGGTTGGAGATGGTGGCACTGACCAGAAAGCAGGAGAAAGAGCTGGAAAGGACATGCAGGTGATGGGTATAACAGAACAAGATGCAGAGGACAGAAAGATATGGAAGAAGATGATCCGCTGTGGCAACCCCTAACGGGAGCAGCCAAAAGAAGAAGATTAGGAGACCCCTAAACCCTACAGTTACACCCTTTCCAATCCTTTAAACATATGGTGCTCCTTGTTTTAGTGCAACAGAAATTCACTTTGTCATGAGCTTTAACATAGCAATGGCCCTATACACAAACTTTGGGTCACAAATAATAGCTGTTAAGAGAGATACAACTTTAATAACTTAGTAACCCAAAACTTTATTAAATGGCTTCATGGTTAACCGCTTGTCATTCCAAGCAAGCTTCTAAGAAGAAAATAATTCCTTAGACAGGCCAGTCTTTACTGGCCCATTCTAGCATAAAGACTAAAGACTAATCAGATGAGTTAAAATAAGCTGGTATTACAAACAAGATTATTTTCAAGAATAGTGGTTTAGTGGGTAGCACTGCCACCTCACAAGACCAGCCTCCTGGTTTTGAATCCAGATCGCTGTCCAGGTGGATTTGAGACGTTCTTCCCATGTCTCCGAGTTTTCCTCTCCTGCTGCCAAAGAAAGTTAGGTAGGTTAACCAGCAATTCCATATTTAATCTGTGTGAATGTGAGTGTCTGTGGGTGTGCACAGGAATGAGCTTTGCAATGGACTAGCTCAACGTAGAGTCGTTTGACTCCTTGCGGCCACTAATGCTGGGATAGGCTATAAACCCCACGCCATAAAACTGTAGGTTTGAAAAA
This sequence comes from Erpetoichthys calabaricus, assembly GCF_900747795.2. NCBI lineage: Eukaryota > Metazoa > Chordata > Cladistia > Polypteriformes > Polypteridae > Erpetoichthys > Erpetoichthys calabaricus. Next base: position 116,209,568 of record NC_041399.2, on the reverse strand, counting down.
TGTGTATTTTGTTATTGTCAGGAAGATTTCCAACATGTTTCAAATGCACTGTATCAATGTTTCATTCATGAAAATATAATAAAATGGCAGCATTTTTTACATTTCATTACATAATAAAGTTGACAACATTAAAGCAAAAATAAAACATATACCCTATTCCCATACATATACATAAAAAAAAATAATCCATTAAAACTAAAACATAAAATTGTGGAAATGACAAACATTGGAGCACACAAAATTAGAGGCCTATCACATTTTTACTTCCCTTTCTGGGTAACAAACAGTGGTGAATCTTCTCACTCAATCTAAAATTCAATCTGTTGACTTTAGATAATTTAGAGGCAATCTGTTGCATCTGCTTCCTTGTAGACAGGGGCTGAGTGAGTCGGCAGTTACTGTATGTGCAATCCAATATTGATTCCTGGTTTTGTGAGCAGGCAGAATGGGAAGAAAAATTGTTTCATAAGATGCTGCATTTTTATGTACTGGCAGCGAATGACAAACCACGTGTTGCCTTAAATGCAGCATTTCAAAACCAGGTCATGTTAGCTCAGAAGAGGGCCCAGATTGAAATTCTTCTGCTTTATGGCAAAGACAGGCACATACACACTGCCAAAGCAGTGTGTATGAATAACTATTTGTAAATAGTGCCTCTACTGCAGACTATTTTTTTGGCTCAAGCAACAAAGATATGAAGATTGCTGAAATCTACCTGAAATGTTAAAAGCCACTATAAAACGAAAGCGCCTATTACAACCAACCTGTTCCAATATCTATGTTCCTAATCTTGTGTAGAAAATGACACCGCAGCAGAATAAAGCTTTTACTATTATAAGCATTACATTTTTTTCCACTATACAGATCATTATGCAACAAAGGCGACTTAATTCCAGCCTCCAGTTCGAGTAATTTGCTGTACTCACTCCATCAAGTTAAGCTTTAAACATGCACTGCAGCAATAATCACATCACTTCTTAATCGGCTGTTGTGTTCAATTAACTAGCACAAACAATTAAATGGCAGCCTTCATCCAGCAAAAGGAAACTTTTAATCCTCATCCCTGATAAAACTACTATAATCTTTAAAGTATGGTTTAAAGCAAATGGCTTTGTGCCAGTTTGTTAAACAATTGATATATCAATTGTTGTTGTCAAGATAAATGAGACAGGTTTGTTTTGTAATTGAAATGGTTTTTCCGCCTGCACTGCATAAAAAAAAAAAAAAAAACCTTCACAATTTTAATATATTCATTTGCCCTCTTTTAAACATTAATTAATATCCATACTTGTACTTTTTTGTGTCACAGTTCAGACCCACTTAACTTGGTACTTGATTTAAAAATTTAAAAAGAGGACTGAAGGGAACAAGTGGATATACCTTTTAGTTATTGTCCACCTTCACCTACATGAATTTAATCAATATGCATCCATCATAAAATGCTATACTTCATATATAAAAAGAGTTTGTGGGATTACATTTAAAAAATGAATAAAGCATCATCTCTTATTAAAAGTTAACCGATGTTATGATCTGCATCTAACAGTGCTTTTTACTGAAGAAAAAAGGAACAGAAACAAAACTTGTAAAACAAATAAATTAAAAGAGAAAATACTAAGGAAGAAAATTAATTCCTAAAAAAGGAGAATGAATAAAGAGCTAGAGTCCCGTGAAAAAACGGACATGTTAATAAACTGATCCCTCCATTTTCACTGTCTCATTATTCTCATGTAGAAACAGCAAAATTAAATTTCATATCCAAGTTAATCAAGCACAGACATCTTTCTCAAACTCCACAGAACAAAAGCAGTAACAGAGCAATAGATATTATCTAAAAATACCAAATTAGGACCCATTTTTGACAAAATGTAAAATATCATCCTCACATAGACACTGGAACCTAGTGACATTATCTGCTGTAGTGTAACTGAATGGCCAAGGAAGAAGTAAAGTTGTAAGTTCTCACCACTCTATCTAGAATTTAAATATTCCCACATTCAGATGAGATCTGAATTTCAGGATTAAATTAGTAGGGGAATCCCCTGCTTTTAACGATGGGTGGTGGTCTTAAAATTTGCAGAAGTGTTCAACATCATTGTACTCTACTTTTGAATTTTTTTTAGCCCTATGCTAACATTTCTTACATTTTCAGTTAAAAACCCTATGTTGAATTTTATAAGATGTGTTAACTTACTCTTTCTATAAATTCTTATCAAATGTTTAAATACAGTATTTTTTATAATTCTGGACTCCAATATTACTTTATAGTTTAGTTCTCGATTGCACCTGTTTGTTGATTTGTCAAAAAGGTGATCTATAGTGATATATACAGCTTGTCCTTTTTATTTACAGTGATCCCTCCTCGATTGCGGGGGTAAAAACCATGTTCATATAGTTATGTTTATATATTTAAAGCCCTTATAAACTCTCCCACACTCTTTTAAACATTTCCTGCACAGTTATACAGCATAAACCCTTTGTATTCTTTTAGATATATTAGGTAAGATTCATTGAAAATTATGTATGTAAACACACTGTTTATATATAGTATATATAGTAAAACCTAAATATTATTTTAACGATATCGAGCATCTCCGATATCACATATGTTACAGCCATTACGATAGACAGGCCACCAGCAATAAATACGTACAATGCAAGAAAAATTGTATACAGTAAAATGTGTGTACAGTGACACTAAACGTACATACATGTACTAAGTACTGTATGTAGAAAATTAATTATGGTTACTCACCAACAATGACACGATGACTTGTCCGATAACGATGAGTTTAATTTTACTGCACAACAAAGGAGAGCATTACAGCTCTTCTAAAGGTGCCTCTTCAGGCGACTGTGTAGCACCGCCCGTTGTTCTCCTTCCGGCAGTCTTCAATACAAATCCCTAAAGCAGATTCCATCCGGACTACCGCCTTATTACGTCCACTTACAACTCGTTTTGCGCCCTGGTTAAAGGACACTGCGGCCGTAGATCTTATATTCTTTTCCTCCTTTTTAAATAAAAAGAATCGTGGACTCATTGATGCCGTAATGGTGTCCTACAGCGGTGTAGCTGTTCCCTTCAACATATCCAAAACTTTTACCTTTTCGGCAATCATTAGCATCTTCCGTTGGTGCTTGGGCACGGCCCCTGAAGCAGTAGCAGGAGCAGATCGTTTTGAAGCCATAACGAACGGCTCGACTATGCACAAAGATAAACACAAAAGAGCACAAAAGTTAACTCTTTACACAGCGAAACACGTTGATGCTGAATGAGCAAGACGAGACTTCCTGATTAACGCAGCGGAATCGAATTCAGCGCTCTGTCACTGAGCCAATCAGCACACAGGAACTTAACTTCGTACTCTGATTGGGTAGCTTCTCAGCCATCCGCCAATAGCGTCCCTTGTATGAAATCAACTGGGCAAACCAACTGAAGAAGCACGTACCAGAAGTAAGAAGACCCACTGTCCACAGAAACCCACGAAGCAGCGAATATTCCGCGTTATACGAGGGGGAACCCAAAAATAACCAGAAATATTTTTAAAACGTGTTTAATTTAATTTTCTGTACCAACTGCAATTAGTCTCCTTCAAAGTACTCTCCATTGGCGGAAATACACTTATCTAACCGTTTGTTCCATTGTTCGAAACATTTTTTAAATTCGTCTGAAGTAATGCCCATTAATGCTCTGGTCGTTTCTTGTTTTACCTCTTCGACGTCAGCAAAACGCCTTCCTTTCAAGTCTTTTTTCATCCGAGGGAACAAAAAGAAATCACACGGAGCTAAATCCGATGAGTAGGGTGGGTGGTTCAGGGTTGTCATACCGTTTCTTGCCAAAAATTGGCGAATGCTGAGAGCAGTGTGAGATGGAGCGTTGTCATGATGAAAGAACCAATCGCCCGACTCCCACAAATCAGGGCGCTTCCTTCTCACACTGCTGCGCAACCTACTTTTACAAAAAAATTCACTTAACAAAAGCACAACCTTCCAGACAGACACTTGGCACACTAACTTGTGAGGAGTGTAACTAGATCGCCCTAGCGGCCCAACCACGTATGCTTTTAGGCATTTTTTCACGTAACCGATCAGACATTTGCTATCGTTCATTCATTCATGAAGAAATACTTTATATTCATAAAGCTCTGGTTGTACAGTAACACCCAGAGATGCAACACACATACATATCTATAGTTGTTTACATATACAATTTACAAACAAAACATAGGCAAGTTAGACTGCCTTGCTCAGCATCACACAGTGAGTAAAATATACAGCTGGCCCCCCCATATCTGCAGGTGACTGTTTTCAGGACCTCACGCAGATACCAAAATCCACAGATGCTCAAGCTCTTCATATAAAATCCTATATACTTTTAGTCAATAAATTAGCTTGTTTCAGAAAGGACCAAGGCTAAACAGCTAGATGACTTAGAACAGGGGGGTATTTTTCGTACGTAGATTACTCGTTTAGCCGGATGTAACTGTTGACGATTTGGCCTGATCCTGGATCTGTCAGTTTTTCGAAACTCTTGCTGGAAGTGTTGTCATAGCAACAAATCCTAATCCTCAAACCTGCTTGGAGCAGGTTTGTTCTACGTAAACAAGGATTAGTTTACACACGTAATCAGTGACGGTGCGTGGAAGTCATCCAGTCATGGCTTCGCCGTTCATGAATGAGAGACCAATAGATATCGGTGCGCAAATTATACGAAGAGAATTTCATATAGAGAGGGTTTTGCGCGATCGGCAAGATCCTTTATTGCTCCTGGAGGAAATTCTTTTCGAAAGATACCGCTTTAGCCGAGGGGGAATATTGTACCTCAAAGATTTATTAGCGCCTTAAATTCGAAGTCAAACTAGGCAAAGTCGGGCTCTCACAACCACACAGACAGTATGCATTGCTTTGAGGTTTTTTACAGGCGGCACTTTTTTTATATACTGTAGGCGATGCGGAAAATCTAACTAAAAGTGCAGTTTGCCAGGCAATTCGTAAAGTCTGTTTGGCTCTGAAATATTTCCTTCGGGTTTTCATACTGTTTCCTGGACACCTGTGTGTGCAGACAATAAAAGAGGCATTTCATGCTATTGCAGGTAGGTAAAACACAGGCTAAAACACCCACAGTTCCATGAAGAATCTCAATCAGCCTAACATTCTCATTACCAGGACTTCCAAATGTGATTGAGGCACATGGGACTGATCAGAGTGGAGTTTGATCAAACATTTGGAAAATGTACCTCCCCTCCTGATGAATAATCAGACACATGTCTTCATTAAATATTTGACCTTCGTCAATATCTCGTTGGTCAGACACAGGTTCAAGGGATATGATATTCCCTGCAACTCACCCAACAAAAAAAAGAGAGGCTATATGGAACATACCTATGGCACACATGGAGGACAAATATATGCAATGACCATCCTTTACCTGAAATGAAGTGACCACTGCATCCTGCCACTGGTTCTGAGGAGGAGCTTCCCCCTGGAATGCTCTCAGAAACAGGGCGATGGGCATTTTGCTGGAGAGCCAACTCTTCTGCAGGGGTTAGGTGTGGACCGCGTGGACCTCCACCTGTTTTTTGCTTGTCTGCCTTCTTATTAGCTTTAAAATTAATGTTTTTTATATTATATATGATTATTTATGTCAACAATTCTTTAAATAGTTATCTTAACACATAATTCGCCAGTCTCCTCACTCACTCACGTCCGTCCGAAGCCGAATGCGCAGTCGCCTTCTGCGCATGTCCGAAGCCAAATGCGCAGTCGCCTTCTGCACAGCTGCCCGAAAAACCTTACGAGACCGACATCGTGGCAGACGGCGAATTTACAGCCGCGAAAATTCAAAGAGAAAGGTGACTTCGATTAAAGCTCTAGAGGCATGAAAGGCGATTTCGACTACAGCTCGAGGCCTAATTACACATTCATTCAATACACCTATATCAGGTTTGTGGTGCTTATACTTATTATATATTATACTATTCCACTCATGCCCGTTTCATCTTACGTTGTCGAAACGGGCTCTTTGTCTAGTATACCAATATTTACCAGTTTGAAGTATATTCTTGTACTTCACTTTAATCTGTTCCTATGTTCTCCTTGTGCTCACGTTTGATCTGGGATTATGACATATTAAATAATAATTAATCTGACACACAGGAAATGAAACGCTGCATTCAATAAGTACAATGCACACTACTTAGCGTTTAATTTGTCGGCCACTTTTTGCCAGCCGTCTTTTCTGATCTGGGCTGCTTTTGCAGTGTTTACCCCTTGTGCATATTAAATCTTGAAATTCTTCATGTCCTTCGAATAAAAGGTCTTGCGCCACGTGTGTGAAAAAAAAATGCGCCCATTCTTTCGTCATTTTGGTACAGCCTATCAAAGACTTGCTGATCATGTTTTCTAGACTCAATATATATGGGCTTTTCACTCAGTGCGGGCATTCATCTCGTATGATTAGATCCAGCTAGACTAATCTAATACACGGCTGCGTTTGAAAAACCGACCTACCCCGGATGAGTGTCACCGGCATTAACTTATCCAAGATGAGGCACTTGATCTCGGATGATTTAAGCGATGTACGAAAAATACCCCCCAGGACAACACTCAGATGTTAACATATACGACAACAAACCAAAACCAGCAAGAATGCATTGTATATTCCACCTTTACCATCTTATTCAAACATTATTTACAACATTTGCCAACAATACAATTGCATATACATTTTCTTCCCACTCTCACTTTGTAATCAGTAATATTCTTGCAAGCTGTGCCTGTCCTTCAGCTCTGATCTTCCTTACTAGTTTTTCACTAATGTTTACATTTTTAAAAGTGCCTTATTCTGTAGCTAATATATTGTCTTACATTCACAGTAGATGAAAAATTATTTTAGGTGTGTGTAACATATCTATGTGTAAAACAATCAGAGCATAAATCAACATTATACTAATTATTGCTATATGCACTAGAACAGCCACTCTCAAAGCTAACAAAGAGAACTACTGCCAAATCAGCAGACAGTATGTTCTGACAATCACCATGTTTCCTAGTTTTTGTTAATACAATAATTCAATTCATCTGCTCCTTTTTTTTTTTTATATATAAATAATATTGCAAAGTAACCTAACCACTTTGCTTGTTACTAACAATGAGGAAAAGTATTTCCAAATCATCTTTCTGGGAAGAATTTTTTTCCTCTGCAAACTCATGACTGAAATTGTAGCTTACTATCCTTAAAACCATGCAGAATATCTTGCTGTCGTATCTATGACATGTGTGATAAACACAATGACATTAACTTTTTTGGGCAGTGCTAGACTCACCTGCCTGGAGCAGAGGTCCAAACTAATAAATGAAGGCCCATCAGAAGTAAACAAGATGCTTAAGTTGAAAATTAGCAGCAGCAAAGAGCACAACTAAGCCACCATGATTAAATTTTAATGCAAAAGCTTTCCGTCTCCCGGGTAAGACCGGACTGGCTAAACGCATTCACTATCTTGAATGCTGTTCAAATGACCTGAAACTGAATCAACATTCCTCCATTCCCTGTAAAATGTTAACTACATCTAACTTGGAGAATTTCTGTAAGAAAGATGATACTCGGCTAGCTGTGTTGCGCAATTTCACCCAGGAAATTTACTAAGACAATGGGCCTCAGTTAAAAGTGCTGAGGGTTAATAAGATGTATCAGAAGTACTATGAAGTAACTGGATTCTGACTTGTCAGATTCTGATTTTGATACAAGTAGTCGAAAACAAATGTGGAGTATCAGCATCAACTGATCAGACCCCAGGTCATCAAGATGCTGAACAGGTTCGTGTATCTTACGTGCCTACAGCAACATTCGCCTGGGACCACCACTTACAACAGCAAGAGGTACATACCAGATTGTGATGCACTGCTATCACTGCTGCCGCCCCCACCTTGGGAAGACAGCCTGGCAGCCAGCCTGCTGCACATTCCTGATGATCTGGTCGGCCACAGCACGCAGCAACAAACATTTTATGTTGATTGCTGTGTGAAACCATTGCTTCGTGTGCTTTTCGGAAAACTGTATTTTTTGGAAAAAACATTCAGCCCTCAAGGAGTTAAACACAGTTTGCTTTCCTAGCCTAGAAGTTAAAACACACCAAAATATTCTGTCCAAATCAGAATAAAATGATAAGCAGCAAAGTTAGTGCTGATTTTGTTGTATATATTTACATGTTTATTACTGTATATAAAATACTTGAATCTGAAACATACTTTGAGGCATGAACACTATTGCCTAGAAACTGAAAAAACAAAAAGTCAAATACAGTGTAGGAAAGGTACAAAGACATACTGTATGTTATTGTATTATTAAGGTTCCTGAAAACTGGAGTTACCCTAAACCTAGTGGAGTGAAGCTAGCATCTTGGCTAGCATCTGTGAAAGAGGCACACCCCGTTATAACTGGTGGTAAGTGAACTTTACAAGGTTCACCTGTGCCTCAGATGAACAGCACCTACATTACAATATTTCAGAATCATTCAATTTTCTTATACTTTTAGAACAAAGATTTGCTAAATGACTGAGTAATTTGATGATACTGGTTCACTCAAATAAACATCAGCACATTATAAATAAGGACTGCATGGTGCAGAAGTTTTCTGGCTTTGTACACACAGTAACGGAATTCTGTGCCACAATTCTGAAGTTTATGTTGGTCTCGGGCAGATAATATAAAGTTTACAATCATTTGATTATCTGCACTAGCACAATATTATTTATGGAAGAATAAATATATTTCAAGTCTTCTACGGTGTACCTCTTTGTTGGTACGGGAACACAAGTAGTGAAAAGACAGGCATTTTTTTATAATGACAAATATCCTAACAACCTGAAGTTTATGAAAAAACTTAATACAGTAATCCCTCGCTATATTGCGCTTCGACTTTCGCGGCTTCACTCTATCGTGGATTTTATATGCAAGCATATTTAAATATATATCGCGGATTTTTTGCTGGTTCGCGGATTTCTGCGGACAATGGGTCTTTTAATTTCTGGTACATGCTTCCTCAGTTGGTTTGCCCAGTTGATTTTATACAAGGGACGCTATTGGCAGATGGCTGAGAAGCTACCCAATCAGAGCATGTATTACGTATTGAATAAAACTCCTCAAATATATTGTGAGCACGGGGGCTGTTCGCACCCCTAGAAGATACGGCCGCTCCTCAAAAAACACTGAAAGACTACCTTCACATTGCTCTCTTCCTTGCTGGGCTTAAATGTGGCTGTTTTGTTAAGCGATATGCTTCCCGCACAGTGCTTCGCATACTTAAAAGCTCGAACGGCACGTATTGATTTTTAATTGTTTGTTTTTCTCTGTCTCTCACTCTCTCTGACATTCTGTGCTCCTGACAGAGAGGGTGTGAGCAGGGGGGGGCTGTTCACACCACTAGACGATACGGACGCTCCTCTAAAAAAATGCTGAAAGGCTACCTTTATATTGCTCCCTTCCTAGCAGCTGCGTTGTCCAGTGGTGCTTCGCATACTTAAAAGCCAAACAGCCCTATTGATTTGTTTGCTTTTTTCTCTCTATCTCTCTGGCATTATCTGCTCCTGATGCGCACTCCTTTGAAGAGGAAGATATGTTTGCATTCTTTTAATTGTGAGACAGAACTGTCATCTCTGTCTTGTTATGGAGCACAGTTTAAACTTTTGAAAAAGAGACAAATGTTTGTTTGCAGTGTTTGAATAAAGTTCCTGTCTCTCTACAACCTCCTGTGTTTCTGTGCAAATCTGTGACCCAAGCATGACAATATAAAAATAACCATATAAACATATGGTTTCTACTTTGCGGATTTTCACCTTTCGCAGGGGGGTCTGGAACGCAACCCCCGCGATAGAGGAGGGATTACTGTAAAATGGTGTTAAGAAGATTAAAGGAAAATACTCGTTAAAAAAGTGCAAGTATTTGTAATTTAAAATACTTTTGTTAAAAAAGTGGAAAAAAAAATTAAAACAAAGGTTCATTAAGTCAACTTCAGAAAGTATTAACTGTAACGCTCATCATTTACATAAATACAAAATCAAAGAACAGATCAAAACATAATATATGCATCTTTTCTCACTCAGGGATTCTTGCAAAAAAATATACTTGTTTACACATTTTATATAGCTTGCATATATAAATTATACATAATTGATTGCACGTTATTTCAACCAAATACAGTACACTATCAATATTTTACACCTTTCTTTATAAACAATCCACATTTAATGTGTAATAACAAAGTAGTTACCAGAAAACAGAATACAGATTATTTTCAAAAGAAAGACCATATTTTGAAAATATCCACAAAAAAAAAAAATTGTTGTTATAAGTCTGGACTATTGAAGCTAAGGTTAATGAAGCACATATCTACTATAGTGGAATGACATATTGGCAGTGACATATTGGTTACAATTACTGCTCACTCAAGAAGGGCTGTAGTTCGGTGTCACCTTTTAAGGAGTTTAAAATAACATGAGAGGGTCATGATGAAAAGGGATTCAGTTTTAATAACTAAAATAACTTTTACACAAAATGATGGAGAGTGCACAAAAAATATTACAAAAATTATTTGCAAACTGTTTAGGTTTACCAAAATCTAAAAAGACATCTTGTCCCATGCACAAAAACACACCAAAAGTCTCCACAATCATATGTTTTAGCTGAGAAGCAAAGGTTATTTTTCATAACCATGGCAATTGCTCAAGCCATGTGCTATGTTAATTGTAGCTGCATCTTTAAATTTACAAAAAAGTTGGTTTTACAAAACAGGCTTTTTTGCAGTTTTAAGAAACATTTATAAAAGCAAAACAAGGCTACAAATTAAATATATACAGTAGTATGTGCCTTTATTCACAACAAATCCATCCATCCATTTTCCAACCCGCTGAATCCGAACACAGGGTCACGGGGGTCTGCTGGAGCCAATCCCAGCCAAAACAGGGCGTAAGGCAGGGAACCAATCCCGGGCAGGGTGCCAACCCACCACAGTATTCACAACAAATGGTATAGTTAAATAGAAAATCAGAAATAATGAAGAAATAAAATGTGTATAGTTCTTTAGCACAAATTTCAAAGGTGGGAAGAGGATGATGGGCACACATCCTCATTTTCGGTACATATATCCTTGCATGTATTGTCAAACTTGCTTATTCCCCTTTAAGGTTCAAAAGAGGCAGGACACTATCCTGGCAGTATCCGGAGAAAGGCAAAAGTCTTGCTCAACAAACAGCACACCCTACAAGGCAAACATGCAATCAGGAACAGATTCTGAGACATCAACTTCTTGGCAGTTGGCTGGGTAAATTAATACTTTGCATTAAGATTCATCATATCAGTTAATGTGGCCATTTTATGTGTTGCTGGATGGTCTGGTACTTCTAAACCCTAAAAATGAAGTATTCATGGATTTAGAAATTGTTGGAACTTGTTACAATTTTAAATAAAATTGTTCAAATTACCTATTTGTAGAAAGTGGAGGGTTGTCACAGTTGAACAATAGGTATTTCTGCACTATTAAACTGCAAATACTGTATCACAGTATTTGATCCTGGGTTGGGGCACTGCACATACATTGTTATAAAGTTTACATTGATTATCTCATGAGGCTACCACTTCCTCCCACTCTCCAAGGACACATCATCATGTCAAACGAGGACTCTAAACTATCCCACTAGGAGTGTGCTTATGAAAGTACTAGCTTTGATTTTTTTTTTTTTTTTTTAAGACAATGGTGCATAGTGCGGTTAATCAGAAGTACATATAGTTATTAGTTCACTGGAGCTACTCACTCTTTAACATGTTACATGCAATTGGCCATGAGAAAAACATCTGAGCTGTAGATCAATTCTTGCTTTTCCCATGGATTGATCTTGGCTTTTGTTTATGGTCATATGAAAACACAATTTTACAAATAACTATTTAGAGTTCAAACAGGTAAAAAAATAAGATTATTAGGAATAGGGGGTATAAATATAATTTCACCCATAGCACATTCTGTAAAAATGGTGGTAATTGCATGTAATTCTTTGATCTGTAATCATGTACCATCACGTTTTGGAGGGTTTAGATCAAAAGCAATATACGCAATAATTGTGGTTTACTTAATTACATAAAGCATTGACTTTTATAGGCTACACATTTACTGCACATGGTACTTGAAATAAAATGAATGTGTTAAGATGTATACAGTAAAGAATAGGTGAAAAGAAATAATATTGTGAACTACACACAATGTCTCAGTGCTTGAAGTGGAACCAAATATCTTGCAGTACTCTGTTTAGTCGGTATCTTGCTCTTTCTCGCCTTTCATTATTACTTTTATATGACATATTAGACAAGAGTACTGTAGAGAGAACAGGTGCTGAGGATGTCAAAAGACATCAAAAGATGTCAGCGTGGCTTTTAAAAAGGGGACCGGCGACCAAAAGCAAAAAAAAAAGTTTTTGTAATTTGTGTTTCAAGTTCTTATCTCTCTGCCTGCCTTCTGTTGGGTTACCTGTTCTTATTCGTTTTGTCCTGGATCGTTTCATGTTTGGCGTCTGGATTGTCTGCCATCTGCCTGTGTACATGAGGACTGTAAGTGGATTCATGGCCATCCTGCAAAGAAAGGAGTGCTCTTAAACCCGTCCATCCGTCTTCACCATTTCAGGAACTAGCAGTAGGACTATCTTTACATTTCCATTCAACAAGCGGATCTCTGGACTATCTATTTTCATCATTACATTTCATCCATTGCCGTTTTTCATGATTTACTGTGTGTGTTTTGTTGGTGCTTTGTTGTAAGGGGAACAGGGGTGGTATCGTTTTCACTTATTTCATTTGTTTTCATTACATATTTGCTGCTTGATTACCGGTTTGCTTTGTTTTTGTCTCTATGAGTGCGTGCGGGTCGGGCCAAGGCTGGGTGTGTCCATGGACTCTCCACCATAAAAATAAGTAAATCGCCGTCTTCGACTGTGTGAATCTTAGCGGCACCGGACCGCTACAGCGTTATTCATTTCTCCTTGCTGCTGATTGACTGTGATACATCTCCAGCCGAGTGTTTTTGTGTTTTCCGTTTTGTTCCTCTTAACCCTTAAACCACCACAACCAGCTATAGTCATTTCCCAGTGCCATTTGCGAGCACGCAGGAGCTCATCAGTCAGTGCTGTACACGTTTGTTTGAAGTGTTTGAATAAAGTTTCTGTCTCTACAATCTCCTGTGTTTCTGTGCAATTCTGTGACCCAGGCGTGACATCCTGCAGCCTCACTGTTCCTGGGATTGAGGCACTGCACTAGACTAGCCTGCCAGCTCGTTGATTTACTTAATTTCATCCATGGCGTCAGTTGCACCTTGTACATATTGTTCCAGTAGTAGTAGTAGTTGTTTTTGTTTTTTTTTTGTTTTTTTAAATAGTTTTTGCAGTTCAATAGCAGTGTGTAAAATGATCAGTGTTGCAGTAATTGTGATGCTCTTTGCATGAAAAAAAGTGTTCCATTAAAATTTCACTTTTTCTTTGTGAATTGTGACGTTTACTTAAAGTGCAGCAAAAACGTATTTGGCGTCCAGGGATGCATTATCCCTCAAGTATGTGGCAGTTTAAGGGTTAAAGCCCCAAGATGCCGCCGAAATGCCCTGCACCTTCTAAGGCTTCTGGAAATGAAAATGGGCTTGCATGAATTACAGTACATGCAGTATTTTACATTCTAGCACTGCAGGAGACATAGCAGTACAGTATACAGATTTACCTTTACATTCTTTTTTTTTTAGGTAATGTACAAGGGGGCTCCGCCCCCTGCTCGCTTCGCTCGCCTACCCCCGGCGTTGGGTATCCTGAAATACATTGTTTGTATATCCGTCAGTCGAGCTCGTTCGTTTTGAACCCGTGCCTGCTTTGCTTCCTTAGTTTCAGATTCGCCTTTACTTCACTCCGCAGTGGTGCCACTCACAATATGGCGGTGACGCCTGTGCCTTCACTCCAAAGTAGTGCCACCCACAATATGGCGGTGAAGCCTGCGCCTTCCGTACTTTATGGACCCGTGGGGCCTCCGTAGCCTCTTCTGTTTGAATCTGGGCTGCAGCACAGAGTCCTCTTATTTGTGTGGCTGTGTCGGTAGTCGTTAGCCATGGGCGCGTTGTTGCTTCATTACTCATCCACGTCAGTTGAGCGCTTTCGTTTTTGGGCCGTGACTCCTTCGTGCGCGGTGGATAAGACTTCGCATGCGGTTTATGAGACGCGCGCTGTACGCGCCTGAGCAGTACGTCTCATGGTCCCATCGCCGTGTCCCTGCGTCCATGCCATCTGGTTTACCATTCTCGGTTAATAATATGGATTAAGCTAAGTTTGAAATTAAATTAAAGTGTTTTGGGGGCATATTTAGGGTTTAAACTATAAAAACAGGCATTTTTTTTAACCACATCCAAAATTCGTGGTTTTTCACAATTCGCAGGTGCTCTAGGAACATAACCCTCACGAATTTTGGGGGTGTACTGTATTAACAGTGTTCATTATTTAAACGAAATTAACAATTTATCTGTAAAATGTAACATACATAGTTTAATGCAGGGCTATTCAATTACAAATTCAGTTGGGCCAGATTGTCAAACCAAGAAGGTTAGCTGGGCCAGTCATTTTAGCGGCAAAGCAGCTCGTAATGACAAATTTCAAAACCAACACAAACAAATTTATTGAAAAACATAAGGTTTATTCGTTGTTTCTCTTTTAACTTTGGTCAGTTTGCAGAGCAAAAGGTGCATACAAAAAGAGCTGAATTAACAGAATCTGAGGTAGCCCCTACTTTTTCCACTTACAAAAGAAAAAAAACTGACCTAGGCTACATATCTGACCTATCTGATCACAAAGTGCATAAAACAAAATAGTGCACAGTAGTAGGCTATTAGAAATAACATTGTTTCCTTTTGAAACAAAATAAACAACTTGCACACATTTGACCCAGGAACATCTCAAAGTGCATAAAATAAAAAGTTCACAGTATTCACAACTATAACAACACTGAGGGAACATATTTTAAATCACCATGTGTGATTAGGCATGCCTCTGTTACGCATCCCACATTATATTGATGAATTATAGGCTACAGTTACCCTGCTGACTTAGTGGGAGAAGTGACATTTTTTGTATTGAACGAGAGCAGTGACTTTAGGCTCGTAAGTTGTCAATGCAATTCGAAGGCATTGGTGGAGAGTATGGTCAGTCAGGGAGCAACGAGAGTTGCTTTTTATGGAGTTCATGTGTGAAAAACTTGACTCACATGTATATGTTGATCCAAACATACTGAGCATGACGATCGCTACTTTCTTAATGTTAGGGAACTGATGTGCGTTGACATCAGTCCAAAACATTGCAGGCCCGTTAGTGGAAAGCTCCTGTGCCATGGTTACAGATGACTGCATGTCAACAAGTTCGAGTGTGAATTTCCCCTCGTCAATGGAAGGGACCAGTTTCTTAGCTCTGGCGGATAAGTCCCCTTCTATTGCAACAGTGAGCGGGTCTCTGACAAAAACGGCCAACTCTGTGGGCAGATCAAGTCCATCCAATCGACCAGCAAAGTTATTTTTCAACATCGCAATGAAATCTGTCATCACATCCGTGATTTGTGCAGGGGATGAGATGCATTTGCGGAGTGTCGGAAAATGCAGCATTCGGCCTGTGCTCAAATCATTTGCGAAAAGGTCCAGTTTAACTTGGACTGCGCGCATCTGTTCCACAAGGTCGATGACAGTTTTGTCTCTGCCTTGTAGTCCCAACTTGAGATCGTTCAGGTGTTTGAATATGTCGCTCAGAAAGCAGGCATCGGCCATGAAGTTGTCGTCCAGTATGCGACTCAAATGCGTTTCTGCCTTTTTTTGCTTGCTGCCGCGGAGGAAAGTTATGATCTCTTCTCTGAGACCGCAGAAACGCTCCAGTGCTTTGCCTTTGGACAGCCACCTCACGTCATTATGCAAAAGAAGGTCGTGGTGCTCAGCAGACATTTCTGACAGCAGCATGCGGAATAAGCGGTGTTGGAGGCTTGATGTGGAGCGAATAAAATTAATTATAGCCATAACGCTGTCCATTGTCGTTTTGAGTGCCCCGCTTAGTTTTGCGCACAACACCGCCTGATGCACAATGCAGTGTAAGGAGATCAACTGAGGTGCAACAGCGGACCAACGTGCTGCCAAACCATTCACTTTCCCTGTCATGGACGGAGCCCCATCTGTCACAAGCATGCACACACGCTTCATATCCAGACCACTGTCTTTAAAAAAGGCGGAAATTTTCCCAAAGACTATATCGCCAGTTGTGTGTCCTTCTAACGGCAGTAGGCCGAGCAGCTCCTCTCGGAAGCATTTGCCATCAAAAAAATGGACATATATGCACAACTGAGCAGTATCAGTTTTGTCTGTGGACTCATCTACTGCTATAGACATAGTATCAGCTTTCATCAGGTCTCCTAACAGCGTTTCATACACATCTGCAGCAAGAATTTCAACCCTACGAATGTTTGAAGTATCTGACAGGGGTACGTTTTTTTATAGCAGATACCACACTCATTTTAATTTTATCGTCATTTATCACCTCATCCACGACAGCCAGCATACAGTCCTTCACGGTTTCAGAGTCTGTGAATGGCCTTTTCTTTTTTGCCAGTATCCAGGAAACACGAAGGGATGCTGCAGTAGCTCTCTCTTGGGCTGTGAATGACCGCACCATGGTAGTACTGCTCCGGTTGTAAGATGCAATCAAACTCTGCACTTCTGCAGCCCTCTCTTGAGATCCCTCTGGAAAATTGGTGCGAAAAGTGTGGTGTTTCTCAACATGATGCCTCCGCACATTGTAATCTTTAAATACTCCAACGCACTCATTACAAATTAAACACATCGGTTTGGCGTTTGGATGTGGCGGTAAAATAAACAAGTATTTGTCAGTCCAGGCAGGGTTAAACTTATGGTTTTCATTGGCAATTTTACGTTTCAGTGTTGAGAAAGACATATCGATAGTAATCTAAGCTACTACCGGCACGCTCTGCATTGTTTGCGTGTTGCAGGCTACGTAATTTACATAGGAATGCGCATTTTTGGCGGGACCATAGACATAATAAATACTTTATATTTATATTAATATACTATATATTTATATTAATATAATATATATATATATATATTTATACTAAATTATACTAAATAACAATTTATGAATAATATATATTAATTTATTATCTATGGGCGGAACCACGGGCTGGGCCACTCGGAGGTTGATTCTGGGCCGCATGTGGCCTGCGGGCCGCCAATTGAATAGCCCTGCTATAGAACTTTAAATGAAGGTTTTATAATATTTTGATATCAATTCTCTGAAAAGAGACAAATGAGACACAAATTCAATTACTATTATGTGGAATTAGCCCAAAATGCCTCTCAATCCCACAGCTCCATGTTACACCAAAAAGTGCAAGTCATGAGAGATTAACATTATGTTTAAGATACATGAAGAACTTGTAAAATTACATTGTTATGATATGCAATTTTTAGCCCACATCACAGTAGCACTATTGAAAAACAAGGGAAAAATTATGAGATTGATTTCAATTAATAAAGGAAAAAACAGAAAATCCTGAGAGGAGCAAATCTTCAAAAGAAAAAAAACAGCTAGTGTATTAATATAAAAACAAAATAAATCTGAAAAGTTGTTAGTGACTGTTGCATCAAGATACAGTATGTCTTTAACAAGGGCATAGGTATATTTCAAAGCAGGTTAAAAGAAGATGTTAAATAAAAATCAGAAGATTAATAATAACACAAAGTTAGTCTATTTGATTTCTGGTTTCTCATGGCAAAACAAGCAGTGGCATTGTTCATTTTGAGCTTAATTATTTAATAATACAAAACAATGATACTATGAAGAAATACAACTAGTTTTGTTTAGATGGCACAACTTTTAGAAACATCATAGTATAAAAAAAATAAGTACTGTATATGATACACTTACTCTTGTTCAGGGTCACTCTCTATAATTCTGAGCTTTACATGTGCCCTGTCCAATGAAAAGTAAAAAAATGAAAAAACCCAGTGTTACTGTGTTTAGCATTTAGTTTACATTGATTTCTCCTTGCAAAAACTGTTTTCCTAGAAAGTGAGTAAAAAGCTCAATTGTCATTAAATTATTGTGTGTGGTGCTGCTAACTGGGCCTAGTGATGCGCTATTGAATTTGAAATTGCTTTTTCTTTAGATCTATATGATTCTTCTGCAGCTGAATGTGTGAAAACAAATAATGTGGCTTTATAAAGTCACATTCTTACAGTTTGAGGTAACACTATCTCACAGTTAAACTGTAGTAAAAATAAATGCCAAAAGAAGAAATGTAAAAACAAAAAGACAAAAAAAACAGATTATGGCTTGTCAGTTCTATCAGTTCTGCAGCAGGAACTATAATAGATTTTAGTAAATAAATAATAAAACTATGCCAGCTCTCAACACTTCATATTACAATTTCAAAAAATTGCAGAGAATGCTGTATCGGCACAGCAAGAGATGTAGAAGAAAAATATTTGTACATATTTGTACATACAGTCAGTATTTGATTATTCTTGTATCATTAAGTTTTCATCCCATAACCTATTCAATATTAAAGACTAATTCAAATACATATAATTGGTTTCTTTCACATTCCATTATACATCATCTTTGACAAATTACCACAAACTTAATTGTGAAACAAACCAAAATTTTTGAAAATGTCAAAGGATTAAATCACAACTATTTAAAATGTTTGCTTCTTAAAGTAGTTATTTTCTATTATACTGACCTAAAAACATGGTAACTTTGACATATAAGACAAGACCATTCAGTCCATTGTTTGGACAATTGTTTACAGGAAACCTCCCTGTCCTCTAGGTCACTGAATTTGCTGCCACAGCAAACATATGGGGCATATGCTGGCTGCAGAATAATCCAGGCCTGAGATGCCAATACCAAAAACAAAGGTGAGGAGAGAGTGGAGGTGGGAGTAAGTAAAGGGAAGTAATAATTTGGAAGGATGCAGTGGCAAGTGAATACAAGGAAAGAAAGCAGTGAGAAGTAAAGTAAAATCTGGTCCCCAGAGTACCATATATGGACAAGACCACCAACTAGACATCTTAGGTATATCTTAACTGACTCCATAGAGGTTTCTTTTTTTCAATTATGTGCATTTGGTATTTTGATACTCCCTTTCCCTACCCCTCTCTGTTTTTACTTCATAAATTATAGCATCATCATCAAGGCTTTAGACTCCCTGCAGTTGTTCTGGGTTTGAGACAGTTTCTTAAGGTCTGTCCTGTAAGGACATAATGAACTTATTCAACAAATGACTCAAAAGAAGAACTTACAAAAGTCTATTCTGTCTCCATATTCTAGTAGATTTTTTTAATCTTTGTGATTTTATGTTTTAGAATGTTATAGGTACATGAGTACAACAGATTGCAACATTTAATCAAAGTATGTTAAGAAATATAAATAAATTTGCTAGCATAGATTTGACAGATAAGCAAGACAATACAGAACATAAAAATAATAATTAATAAATAAATCTTCCAAGCCAACCCACTCATATTCTACTTCTGAGGCAGCAAAGTGGAATTGTTGTCAAGGCCTAAAAAATAACTGCTGTGGTCTCATCAAATTTCATTTAGAAATTCATTAAGATAACAAAATAACTGTCTCATGTTCTTTATTCTTTTGTCAATATGAGTTCTATCCCATTCTTACAATTGAACTTTTCCTTGACATATGTAGTAGCTTCATCTTTTCATTATTATATTTATAAGGTGAAATTTGGTTATATAGACAAAGGTCAATATGATTAAGAATAAGCCAATACTATAATTATAATTAGTATTAGCACACTGTAAACCAAAGAGTTAAATCATTCATGGTGATTTCTCAGTTTCCTGCTATTTACTCATTAATGTATTTCTTTGGGTTGCCTTATCTGTAGAGTCTGCATGGAATTCTCTCCAAGTTTTCCCTTCCATATCCCAAAGAAATACATGCTACATTATTTGAGCCGTTATAAACAAGTATATGCTAGTATGTCCTGTTTAGGATGCATTAGATGAAGGCAGTTATCTGCCTTGCTCATCGTACTACAGAGTTAGGCTATAACTTTTCAACAGCCTTACACTGAAATAAGCAGGTTAAGAATTTAGAAGCACAGAGGGAAGTTTAAAATTCAAAATCTAAAATTTAATATATTACAACCTTAGTAATATAAAATATATTACTAAGGTTGTACATTTGCAGCTTACCTAATAACACAAAATGACAGAAATCTTGAGAAATGGGACACAAATAAGGAGACATTCAAATTCTAGTGTTCAAGCAATAGCCAAAATAAAAATTATAAATAATATATCTATTCACCCATCCATCTATCCTATCTATGTTCAAGCACTGTCATTCCAGTACAGGATTAGTGGGAACCAACATATATAACTAGAAACCCTCAGACCTCCAGTTCTTCCAAGTACAAGGTTATAAGCTTTAAATTAAGACAAACATTGAGGTTCTAGCTCCTGGGGATTTTGAATGTGTTAAGACACAAGTCTTAACATTTTAGAAGTATAGATAAAGGAGGCATTTCCAAACTCGCATTAAATCGAGCTTGGGTTTGCAGATACTGGTGCCTACTCCAGGCAGCACTGGGCATAATGTAGCAACCAACCCTGGAGAAAGCATCAGTTTATCATGGGGCATGCACTTCCTTGCTCTCACACACACACTCCTACCCTCATTCACACCATGCAAATATAGAGATGATATTTTACCTAACAAGTAACTCTTTCAGATGAGGAAGCAAGCAGTCCAAGAAAAACCCAAGCAGAATGTGCACACACTATACAGTTTCCAGATTAACATTCAAATGATTTAAGACCTACAAGACAGCAACACTAACCATTGCCTAGTGTTGGATCAGTACAAAAATATTGACTTCAGCGTCGACACCAGCTTTCAGATCTCAGTACTGGTATTGAAAATGGTTCAAAATCCAAATTATGAATAACTCCAAAATACTCCATCTTACTCCAGCCTCCCTGGTGCACTGCACCACCATGTCACACTGTGCACCACTTCCCTCTTGATCGCTATGAAGACCTGATTGCATCAAAGCAATAAGTGGGAGGGTGGATGCCCCATGAATTCCAGATCACATTGAAGCAAGGAGTGGAGTACACTGTGAAGTCAAAGAGTGAAGCTTTCAAGTCTAGGAGTGTAGTTTTGTTTCATTACATCCACAAAACTGACATTTTTCACAACTACAACAGCAAGTCTCGAGGAAAGGGGGTGGCTGGGGATTGAGAAGAAAACTGACCTTTACTTCCAGTATCAAAAATCTCAAAATGCTGAAACCATACCATACTAACATTTAGGTTTTTTGGACTTTTCCAGTACCCATATAGCATGCAACCCTACCAATGTCCCACTGTGTCACCATATTATATTATACATCATGTTGAATGTGTGTGAAGCATTTGTACATTCTTCCTGTGAATATGTGGCTTTACTCTTGGCACGGTTTTTAAATATCTTACTCCAATTGCAAGATTACCAATTTTATTGGCAACTATAAATAAGACCTGATGTAAGCATGCTTGGGCGAGTACACAAGTGTGTTCTTCAATGAAATGGCACCTTGTACATTTCCTCCTTCATTTGCAGCTGATATTGCTAGAATAGACTCTGAGCCACCTGCAATTATGTAGTGGAACATAAAAGAATAATAGAATTGATCTTTTTTTTTTTTTTTTTTTACCCAACTTGATTAGTCTATTGCAGAGCTGTGCAGATACAGAAACTATCTCAGAAACCTACAGCCTTGGATAAGATGCAAATCAATCCCAGTGCGCATGCGTGTGTGCACACACACAACTTCATTCATACTGAACCAGTTTAGGGTCCCTAATTAATCCAAGGCATCTTTGATATATGGATATATTATGTTATATTAAATTATTCATCTCTCCCAATTTCAGACATGCTAATTTGAATGCAATAAAAGCCGGAGCTTATGCTAGCACCTTAAATTATATGATGCTGTCCTAAAAGTCTCACTTGTTTCCCCCAAATTTTAAACTGATTGATATGTGCCGCAGGAAAGAAATATGGGGGGGGGGGGGAAGAAAAAAAAAAACTGCAGTAAAGGGACTCAAAATGTAAAACAATGATGGATTGATCAACAGATGAAAGGATATTGCAGTGAGTCAGTTTCTTGAGGCAAATACTTTATATTTGAGTAGGTTGAGTAATCTGTTTATGTGGCTAGTTTTACTAAATCTAAGACATCACACAAAATGTATTACCCAGATCTACTGAAAAAAAACTGCTCCACAAAACAGCAACCCTGTTCTTTTTTTGTAATATATGGAATCTTACCAAGATGCTGCTTGTGCTGAAAGTATATCTGGCATGTGGAAATTTTGTTCTCATGCAAACACAATGGTAAGATATTACCACAATAAAAGTTATGTTAACAACTGTCCAGTTAATATATACTTTTAGCAAAGACTTCAATAAATATATTTAAATAAAAGAGCATTGGTTATACATAAAAAACATAAAACCCATGATCAAGAATTTGAACAAGATGATACAGTTAAACTCCATTCTGCATACATACTTGTGATAAAGCACTGTGATTTTAGAACAACTTCCTCGTAAAACCTACACCTCAGAAGAAATATTACAGTTTCTTTCTATACTGATATTAATGTCTTTAGCTATATAAAATTCAAGAAAATACAGCCTCATATTTATGTCATTTCAAGCAAAACATTTTCTAGCCAACTTGCAATTTACTTTAAGTTTACAAAAAAAATGCACAGTTTACAAAAAAAAGATTCTCATTGACTTCTCTCTAGTCAAAAATACTTAAGGGAGAACAAAACACTATCCATTCAACCCAGAAAAGTATGTAAACCTACTACATGCAGTTTTTGGCAATAAAACCAGGCAGAAAGTCTAGACTAGAAAAAAAAAAAAGTGATGCACATTTTAACACTTATGACCATTTTAAACTCAAGCAAATTCATTTAAATTGTATATATTACAAATCTCATAGTATAATTTTGTACACATGGAGTTTACAGGATATCTTTCTATTAATTTACAAATCGTTTTGGAGCAGTTTAAGCAAATAAATTATACTTTTCAGTCAAAGTTAATACAGTAACATTAATGGAACATTAAACTGTTCATTTAAAAGTATTTTTGGATGGATGTTTACTATATAAAATGCAAGTTCTTTTGCTTATTGGATTATCCAAAAGCACACAATCACTTCCAGGATCGAAGAGAGGCATTTAAAAATATTGTCACTGTATAATTTAAAGATTCCACATGCTATTTATGAACTATTAAAGTACTATTAGTATCATCCACGCAGTCATTTCAGTTGGGGGATTACTATGTAATATGTAACACAGCCACAAATATTTCCACTATTATAAGCAAGGAATCCTTGGTATTATGTTATTCCTAAATGTCCCTAGGTAATAAACAATCATGATGACAATCAGTCAGCAACTTTTTTTAGTACATTAAACTCCTAATCACAATCCCCC
Organism: Erpetoichthys calabaricus; assembly: GCF_900747795.2. Taxonomy (NCBI): domain Eukaryota; kingdom Metazoa; phylum Chordata; class Cladistia; order Polypteriformes; family Polypteridae; genus Erpetoichthys; species Erpetoichthys calabaricus. The sequence goes on along the minus strand of NC_041399.2, from coordinate 116,185,974 downwards.
ATACCACCTACACTATTTCAGCCACCAACAGGGCGTATACACATACAAATCTCGTTGGAACACTTAATGTCTCTGAAGACAGACCATCACAGAAATTTTACATTTCTATCCATTAGCCAAAATAAGCACAAATATTCAAAACATAGGTGACACTACACTAAAAAATGTCATGTCTTACAACAATATACTGTTCAATAATTTAAACTGCTATTACCTTCACCCAAAGCATACCTTTAATCAATCCATCTTCAGAAACTGGGTTTTATTTACATTAACACAGAAACACACTTTAATAGTTTGATATAAAATGTACTTAAATTGTACTAATGTGTCCAAGAAAATTATTCATTTTAAAAAAAATTAATATTTTTTGAAGTGTTTTGCTATATGAATTAATAACCACATTAATACTAATCAAAATAAAGAGACTGTATTTGAAGACAGCTTTGGAATAAGCAGGTTTGGGAAATTAGTGAACAATGTACTGTACTAGTAATCTTTTGCTTAAAATAAGAATAAAATTAACACCATTGACTATTACTACTTGGATTTGGACAAAATATTGCAGTACACTTAAAACTATCCCTGTCAGGTATTACGTTAGTTCTACAAGAAATTCCATGCATCTTCCAATTTCTTAATTAAAGTTTACTGTCATGGAAGGCATTTCAAACAGCAGACTCCCGATATTTTTGATCCATCTACTTATACTAGTTTCTTATTTCACACTTATGAATTTAATGTGTTCACCTCATTACATCTTAAAATATTGTGAATTACTACCATGTTAGTTAGCTACGTTTATTTTTCACATTCATCTGCACTTACTTTCCACACGCTGCACCAAACGGAAAGCAAAGGATAGTCACAGTTAATTCACGTGCATATAAATAAATAAATTAAAAAACTGCAAAATGACAGAAGGTCAATTTTCTTAAATTGGGTTTACAATCAGGTTACTTGTGGTTTCTGGTACCAGCATATATTATGCCTGTATCTATTAATTGTGTTACTCTAGTGGTGCGTTAGCGGCTAGTGATGGTCCTGAGGTTATACATTACGAAATCACGAGAAAAAACAGTAAAATGCTTCCTGACGTCGTTTGCTTTAAAAACGTCTACTAATTTTATTTATAAGGCTCGCGTTCGATTCAGCATCTGCTCCTTAAAACAAATTTGTGTCGATATTGTTGAGCAACCTGATCTTCAGACTAAACTACAAAGCACATGAACTGCGGGGTGGGGATCAGTCCATGAAGATACCGTTAAGTAACTACAAATTTGAAAGTAATAATGCATGATGACAGCGGCACAACAATAAACAACCCTGTACACGCTTAGCGTCTTCTTCACAAATATCAAATCTGGTGTACATGACATAAAACCAGAAAGACAGAATGATTTGGGAAAACATTTGCCAGCATTTCAAAAAAAGTCTACTTCGAAAAGGCCACATAAGCGTTGCTTTTGTGAAAGTTGCATGAAAATTCGTGCAAACCAAGTGGGCACATCCCACACTCGCCTTTCGTTAGACCCGCCTTTTGTTTTCTATACAATTCACACTGCTACTGCATGACTTGATTGTTATTTTATCAGTCTGTTTAGCGTAATTCATTTCACCACACCACATAAAGCCATTTGCTTTCAAAACAGAAATATTGTATGATTGTGCTTCAGCGTATACTTCGCTAAAAACGTCATTAAATAAAGGTAATATTTACTTACCCTCGATGGATATTACATGTTCCCGGATTTGGTTTTGCAGGGCCAGGTCATCAATTCTTTCAATCAAGTCGTAAATGGCGTATATGTTTGGGTGGACGGACTCGAACCGCTGAATCTCAGCTCGGATGGCCGCCGAGTTAGACAAAACGAATTGGGAGCCCGGCGGTCCTGACTGAGAAACTGTCCCGGAGACGGTGCCAGAGCCGAACTGAGGAGCCGCCGAAGTGCCGGAGGCCGGACCAGAGCCGAATTGTGACGGGATGGAGGAAGGAGGCACCGGGACCGGCACTGTACCGGGAGTGGGCATAGCTGGCTGAGATTGCTGCGAGAGTCCAGAAACCGACACCGACACTGGAACTGGGACGGCCGACTGAAAATTCATCGTGGTTGTGGAAAAGACTGAAAAACAAGATGAATGTTGAACCAAGTATTTTTCTAAATAAGACTGAAAGAAAGAAAAGGTCCGCGTTGTTTTGAGAAGAAGGGGTGTACTGCAGCACTGATTCTCCTACAAGTAGAACAAAAAGCGCTCCTTGATCATATTAAAACTTGGTATCGGTACATTTTTCTCAGTTTGCATCACCAACGGGTCCCCGTGTTTATTTTACTTGAACATTGAACCACTTCTTTCAACTGCTAGCGGTCCTATTTCTCTTGGCTTGCTTTCTTTATGAATTTTCTCTGTTTGAACCGCTTTCCTCGCCTTCGCCTCGCTGTCAGCCGCAGACAATGAAATAAAGCACAGCTCCCAGCTCCACTGCCTTCGTTCGGCTCTGCGCTAAAATAAATTGGCCACTGAATCCGCCTGGAGCTTTTCGCAGCCTCGGCCCACCCCTCCTCCGCACGGCTTGACATCAGCACGCACGCAACAGAGCTCGGGGGGCAGCAGCGAAAACCCGCGCCGCATCCTGATACCTGCCTCTTACATAAGAATATACCGTGAAATAAATCACCCTGTAATTGTGAATTTCTCTTCTGGTATCAAAGGCTGTTGTTGCCTTATCTATCTATCTATCTATCTATCTATCTTGAACGAATGAATGAGTGAAAAAGGTCATCGTTTATAAAACGATTTAAATAAAGTAATTAGAAGTATATGTACAGGTACAGCAGGCATTGCTCGACGTAGATATGTTTGTATTTCAAATTTATTTTAAAAGCAATTAAACAGATGAGTACGGCAACTTTGTAGACAGTGTAATCTGCTCTTCAAGTAGCTGGGAACAAAATGACAGGTTTTCATTGTTTGATTATGAGGGGCCAAGTGCTCCAGCCAGTATCTCTAATTGTACAATTAATTTAATTTTATGTAAAACATTCTTACTAAAATTCATGCTAATAGAGTAAGGTAGGAACATTACAGGGCACACTAACGCACACACCCTTACTTTCTCATATTGGAGCCAATTTACAATTGCAAATTGACCTAACACTCTCTGCTTTAAGGGTGTGGAATTAAAACTAAAGACTCTGGAGGAGAAACAATGCATACTTTGAGAGAATGTACATACTCCTCATAGACAACAACTGGATACAAAATTCAATTCCAGGATGATGAATATATGAGGCAGCAGCACAATCTAATGTACTACTATGCCACCAAAATGAACTTTATAAAAACAAATTGTCTTTTCTGTACACTTTAGTTATTAATGTATGCATAATAAACAGATAATAGTGTTAGGCTGAAATACTATACCATTCTAAATCTCTTAACCCAATTCAGAATTCTGGGAGCCTGAAGCCTATCCTGACACCACTGGGCAGAAGACAGAAAACAGCCTTGAAAGGGGGACGAGTCAATCACGGGGCACACTTACCCTCAAGAATATAGTACATATTATTGTTGTTGTTCAATAATCTACCCATTCATTGCTGAACTTTCCTAATCCAATTAAGGGTCACAGGTGGAGTTTTGCCCAGCAGTACAGTGCACAAGGCATGAACCACACAGGACAGTTTATTGCAAGTAAATTTATTCACACATCCTAACTCTTTTCAGATCAGGTCAAATTAAAGTCATTACTTAACTAACTAAGTATGCATAAGGAAAACTGGGAACCCAGATGAAAACCATACAAACACTTTTGGAACACATGGAAATTCCACTCAAGAGACTAAGCTGGAATATGAATGTAGGATTCTAAGTATCATGCAGCAGCACTAACCAAAGTGTTGGACATCAATACAAATATAAAGCCTGAATTGTTATTTTGTTCTCCTAAGTAAATATTTTGTTCTATGACCTTAACTTTTTTTAGACACTATCCATTATGATTTAAGAAATTTTCACACTGTAGTTGCTTGTACTATAGTTTTACCCCAAATACATTTTCTTAAATCATTTGTCCATTATTATATATTTAGTTGTTTATGCAAATATCTAATTGCAAATATTTCCAAATATATTAAAGTTTATACTGGCTTTTTATTTCTATCATGATAAACTATGTACAGCATCTTATTCACAAGGAAAATGTTCTTGTGGGCACAATTATTTAAAAAATGCACATGTTATTTTTGAAAATGGATCAGAGTAAAAGGATCAAAGAGTGTTCAGGTGTCTTTTTCAAAATCATCTTTAAGAAGAATCAAAATCAGATTGTTTTGGTGTCACTGTTTATTGTGGAGATTCACATTACTGTGTAACTTTGTAAAAAGATTTAACTTACACCTCTGTGTCTCTGGTAGTTACAGGCCCTTTTAATGAAATATGACATATATAAGCTCTAATTATTTGCATATAATGTAATGTTCTTTTGACTAAATTTTGATTCTAACAACCTAAAACTGAAGCAAATACAGACAGTAGTAAGGATTGTACAAAAACAGTTAACTGTCGGACTGTAAATGTAACAGTACATTACTTAAACTCCTGGAGGTAGACTTCATAAAGCTGAATGGTGAAAGTATAATACAATGTATAAGGTTTCAGGGTTATTTTATCTGTGTGAAAATGGGCAGTAGCAGGGATATAATAAAAAAGGCAGCCTGACTAAAACTAGTTTTCGTGCAACAGTGACAAGTATATCAAATGAACTTATAATGCTTTGAATATGGATGCATACCATTCGGATATCAGCATAAAGATTGAACAATGGAAATTAAAATGGGCATGTGTAGAGTGATTTTGCAAAACTATATACAGAGGAGATCATTTCACTACAAACACTTTGTCACTTCAGCATGAATGAGGTAGTAAATATGGAAACCATATTCTGAGGAAGACAAAATGTTTGTTAGAGGAGTGAAGATATCATTACATCATATACGATTTCTAGTCAGAAAACATGTCAGAATTAATGAAGGCAGTTGCAGGATCTTGTCACTATGAGGATGTCAGATTGCATGACTATGAGTCACAGGGCATGATTGATTACATAACAGCCTCAGAACCTATCACCATGGTTTAAAATTTCCAAAGTATCACAAGCTCACCTCATTTTGACATCCAGATAATTGGCTACCTGACTGCGTTGTGGCTGTATGAATGTTTGCCATTTATGGTAAGTTCAACCTCAGTCCTCCTTTGTCATATTTCTTTTTATGCTTCTGTTGTGGTACAACAAAGAGGAGGCATCAAACAGACAAGCCTATTTTCTGTTTTCACAGTCCATTTATTTCTTATCACTGCAATAGGACAAAAGTATGATATGAGTAATTGTGAAGTTTTGGCTACAAAAACTGTGTTAGATAAATTGAATCAATGGCTTAAAGGGTCTAATCAGCCATTTCTCAAATTTACAGATCATAAAAGTCTTACATAATTAAAACCAGCAAAGCAGTTTAATGCTAGACAAGCCAGATGGTCTCTCCTTCAGTCATTTCAGTTTTTTTAAATATCTTATACAGCAGTGGACAGAAAGTCGGAAGCTCTGTTAAAACAATTTGAAAGTTCTGAGCTTCCCACTCTATCCTGATGGTGCTCCGCCTTGATGTGGTGGGACAGCTTGCATACCTTGGTAACCCCCAGAACTATGTTGGCGGGAGTCTTGTACTCCTGGCAGGTTTAACCAAGCCGAACAGGTTTGAGAGGGGTAGAGGCCAGACTAAATGGACACCCTGGTCCTCCAGGTTGGGGGATGTGCAATGGGCTAATATCTTATACACATAAAAAAAGATTTTGTTAAAGGAGCCAAACACAAACTCATGTCTCAGGAGAAACAGGGCTACATTCCGGAAGCTGATGATGTGCTGCAATTAGTGCTGGGCAGTATACCGGTTCATACCAAAAAACATTTTTTATTTTTGTTATGATATGGATTTTAAAGGGGGACCTTTTTCACTGCTGCACTGCTAAACACGCATGCAACGGAGTACATGCGTTAGTGGAGGAATTGAATGGTGCAAATGGACAGAGAACATTCTGAAACTGAAGCTGTAGCAAGCAATAAAGTTGAACATGATGACACAGAAGAACTTTTGCCGAGAAAAGGAGCTGTGTCTGTTGTCTGGAGATACTTTGGTTTTAAAAGGTCGGATGTGGACCATTATGTTCAAATGTGTGAATACTGTTTCTATACTACTGGATAATTCAGCAAGCCAAGTTGTACTTGTTTTATTTTTTTTCAATACTGTGTAAGGTACCTGGGTACTGTGTAATAATGTGACGACATGTTGAATTAATTCTCGACATTTCCATTTTAATCTTGCCGTTTATGTCAAGATTAAAGTCAACATGTTGACTTTATTCTCGTAATTTGTCATTAAAGTAGAACATCATAAACTAAACTTCATCTTAAAATGAATATTTAATTTCCTAGATTTTCTCAAACCCTGACATAAGTTATGTAGTACATTAAATGCTTTGTGATAAGTGTTCCCCCAAGCCATGTTAATCACTATGTGCTTCTTAAACTGACTTCATCTTGCACTAAGAGGAGGCGCAGGCAGCGATCACCACACAGAATACATTAATTTTATGCTTTTCCTGCTCCCTGAACATTTAGAATGCTAAGATAAATACTTGATATCATTTTCATGATGAAATGCATTAAAGCATGTATTAATCATGTGGGGGCACGTGACATGGAGGTTGCACTGCTGCCTTGCAGCAAGGGGGTCCCAGGTGTTCCCTGCCTTGAATTTGCATGTTTTCCTGGTGGGTTTACTCGGCGTGCTTCAATTTCCTTTCAGAGTCATGTAGGATGTGGGGTTTTGTTATGCTATATTGACCCAGCTAGTGTACATATTGCTCGTATTCACCCTGCGATGTGCTGGTGCCCCGTTCAGGATTTGCTCCTGCTTCGCACACAATGATTGCTGAGATGGGTGCAACCCTGAATGGATGACATAATTAAATGTGTATAACGAAGATTTTTTTAAGTTCTGAACACTCCGTGGTCTAAGTTTATAACTAGTTTTAATTTCACAAAGACGTTTATAGTGTGGTGATTGATTATGTGGAGAATGAAAAATGAAGGATAGGAGCTCGGGGTTTGGTACGTCAGACAGAGACAGCACGCATGCAATAAAGACAGCCTACTTGGAAGAACATCCATTGAATTCTGTGTTCATGTCTCCGACCACCAGATCACAAACCCAACATTTACACAATATTTAAGTTAAACCTGTGCGATACCCATTCATACATCCAGTTTTTTGGAGCCTCGTCACACCTGTCATAAAGTTCTCTACACTGAACGTACACCTGGGGACACCTTACTGTGAGGGAGCAGCACTCCCCCCACACTACCATGCATGTTTAATACCTGCTTTAATGCATTTCATCATGAAAATGATATCAAGTATTTATCTTAGCATTATAAATTTTCAGAGAGCAGGAATATCATGAAGTGAATGTATTCTGTGCAGCGATCGCTGCCTGCGCCTCCTCCTAGTACAAGAGGAAGTCAGTTTAAGAAGCATGCAGCGATTAACAACTGGGTCGGGGAACACTTAACACAAAGCATTTAATGTGCTACATTAACTTATGATGGGGTTTAAGAAAATCTAGTAAATTAAACATTGATTTTAGGATAATTTTTAGTTTACGACATTTTACTTTAATGACAAAATAAACTTTGAGAATACAGTGGAAATGTCGACTTTAATCTCGACATAAATGGCGAGATTAAAGTGGAAATGTTGAGAATAAAGTCAACATGTTGAGGTTATTCTCGACATATAGTTTTTTTTCTTCACTGTGTCTGTATTTTTTTTCCTTCACCGTGGCCCTAATACACTTCCGTAGGGCTATACCACAAATAGCATTATAAATGCAAGTTGCAGTTTTATTATTTATGTATACAGTATAGCTTAGCTTGAAGCAAGGTCCATATTAATGCAGTTTGCCTTAATGATGGTTCAGTTGGTAAAGATGTCATCACCAAGTTGCACTTGTTTTATTTTATTTTATTTTTATTTGGTGAATATTGTGTAATGCACCTGGACTTGAAAGCTTGAAATAATAGTATTATTACTGGAAGTTGCACTATATTTTATTGTTATTAATTAGTTTAAATATTATGCAGTTTAATGATGGTAAAGTTGTTTAAAAAGTCACTTTAACATGTCAGTGGACAGAGATTGTTAACATTAACAGAAAGTATAGTTGGTTTACAAAAAATATTTACTATTTATTCCTTTTCTAAGACATGTTCAGTGCAATACAACTTTTGACAAGCACTTCTGGATATTTTACTAAGTCTAAACGCCTCTTTGGATGGTTGAAAATATGTTGTTAAAATTTTATTTTAAGTTGTTTGCAAAATTTGTTCAATAAAAAGGTGCTATATTTTGACTGCAACTGTCATGCAATGTTATTTCTTCTCTTCATTAGTGCCACTCCCTTGAAAACTATCACTTTATGGGGCCATGCAAACCTGTATTAATACTTGTGTGCACATTAAAATGTTTTTTTGTACAATGTGCAATTCTCATGACAGTGGAATAGGTTATTCTTAGCCAGTCTACTGCAGTAATTGTAGTGGAAAATGTGGTTAACATCTACTTATGCATGGGAAAACAATACCGTTGAATACCATGAAACCGGTATAATTTTGAAAAATCCCGTGATAGAGAATTTTGGTCATACCGCCCAGCACTAGCTGCAACCAAACACGTCATGGAGCTGCAGGGTCAACGAACCTTCTTCGCCTGAGGAAAATGTTGGAGGACTCGAAGCTGATCCCTCTGAAGTGCCCTGTTTGCATCAGAACATGTTCTATGAGAATGCTTCAGGATATGAGGCGGTTTGCACAGGCAGTGTGAGAGATGAACTAGCATCGCCTCACACTACTGAGCATATGCGAGGTGTAAAAGATAGCCCGAACACAGACAGACACGACACCAGATGTCCACAACACACGGTTTATTTCTCTTTTCCTACACACAACACAGCACAAACACAATGCCCAAAGACACACAGTCTTTTTCTTTCCTTCTTCTGCCACCTCTACTCCACTCCTTGCAGCTCCATCCTCTTCCACCAGACTCCAGCTCTCTGAATGGAGTGTGCTCTAGGTGCTCCTTGATGATATCCCTGCAGCACTTCCTGGTGTAGCGGAAGTGGTGCATGGGCACCTGGAAGCACTCCAGGTGTACCTGCTTCCCGGTTTGGCAGCACTTCTCGGTGTGGCAGAAGTGCTGCGGCCCAAGGCTCCTTAGCCCTTCAGGCGCCCTCTGGCGGTGGCCACAGATCCCCACAGGGTTGAGCCTTCCAGTTCCATGGGTCCCGCACAATCCAGGATGGCTGCCCTCTTGTGTCCTGGGGAAGGAATTGCCCCTCTCCCAGTCCCCTGCTTCTCCAGGCCTCCCAGTGGGGCCAGGTCTCCGGCCGTCTATCACAGAGGTCAGATGGAACTGCAAATGGGAGAAACACTGCTCTACTATGGAAAGGAAGGAGAATACATCCCCCATGAAGCCGGAGTAACCATGATGCTCTAAAAAGAAGCAGCCTGATGGAGTGGGAACCAGTGTCAGACCATATGATCTCAGCCAGGTTCTTTTCCAGGTTCCGAAAGGCATCCATCATAATGTGTAATGCTCCAACAAACAATTCAGAACAGGAGAAGAAAGATCTCTTTTATAACCAGCTCTAGTCTGTCCTCAACAATGTACCCAAGCAAGACATGCTGATCCTCATGGGAGATCAAAATGCCAAGGTGGGCAGCAGCATCACAGGAAGATATAAGGAAATAGGAAGGCATGGCCTGGGAGAGATGAATGAAAATAGAGAACTCCTAGCAAACGTCTGTGTCTTCATGTGACGATGCGGGTTCAGCTCCGTGCTCCCATCAGCTGTTAGGGAGCCCTTGAACCCAACACCATCGGTAAAGTCACCAATGAGCTAGACAGTGAGGCAATAACAATGAGCAAGGGGATGGTGTAACAAAGTGCAAATTGCTTTTATTAAAAGACAATCAAAAACAGTTAGTGTTCAAATAAAAGTGCTGTGCTGTTCATTCAACAGTTCAAATAAATAATCCAATAAAAGAATCGTGTGGAGGTTAAAATACACAAAAACAACGATCCTTTAAAACAAGGTTAAAACTCAATGCAGGAAACTGTCCTTTTAAAATCCGATGCATCCATCTTCTACTGCTGGTGGCTTCCCTGTTTCACCCAAATGGATCCCGCAACAGAGGTGTCACCCAATCTACAGCTGACCTGCTCTGCCTACTTTGGCTGTTCGGTTTTGCCTTACTGATCCCTGGCTCCGGCAGGCTCCTCCAAACAGTGACTTGGGATCCCCCAACGACCAGGGCTCACACGCTGGGGAATCCATGTCCCAAGTCCCGACTCCCGATGCCTTCCGCGGAGAGTCATCCGCCTTCCGGTCACTCCCGTCCTTCATAAAAAAAACTCAGCGGGAGCGACCACTACTTCTGCTCCTCAGGTGTTGGCCCAACACCCAAGCACCCTGCTCAGCTGCAACGCGAGCCTGCCTGCACTCGCTCGCTCGCTCCCTCTTCTGCACCATCTTTCTCTCTCTCTCTCTCCATTCCTGCAACCTCTGTTTTTCTTTCTTTCACCTCTTTCTCTTTTTCTTCCTCCCCTCACCGTCTCGGGCCTCTCTATATATGCAGAGAGGACATAGCAGCTGCAGCCCATTAGCCACAGGAACAATCACGGATGTGGGCAGTCTCTCACCTGTGCACTTAGGTGAGAAATGCCCACACCGCAGATCGCCGTGCGACTCGCTACAGCCACCACACCCCCTCGCTAAGCTGCGAGCGCGGTGATTATTCATTTAAAAACGAACTGGCCTTTGCTGGGAGAGCTGTGGACCCATAACACCACACTTCAACGACCTTGCCATTGGAGGCACCCTCTTTCACCACCAGCACTTTAAGAAGGTCACATGGGTTTCGCCTGACCATCATACGAGAAACCAGATTAACCATGTCATGGTCCGCCAACGCTGAAGGAACTCACTCAAAATGTGAGGGTTAAGCATGGAGCAGACATCAAGTCCGACCATCACCTGATGCATGCAAACCCGAAGATGAAGCTATCAGTCAGAAAAAAAAACAACAAAATCCATGAGTCAAGTTTAATGTAAGGACACTCCAGACAAGGGAAACCAGGGAATCCTTCCAGATTGCCCTATCAAACTGTTTTGAAGCTCTCCAGACAGAGAAGAGAGAGGAGGAGATGGTGGAACACACCTATGCTACCCTCAGACAAGCATTTGTAAAGACCTGTGAAGAGATACTGGGAAGACCACCATTAAATAGGAAACCCTGGATAAGTGACAAGACATGACAAAAGATGGAGGAGAGGAAAAAGCTTAAGCAGGAGCTGAACCAAGTCAGATCTCAGCAACAGAAGCAGTTGGCCACAAACAAATATAGCGAGATGGCTAAAGAAGTGAAAAAACATCTAAGAGGACAAGAAAGTGTTCTTCAATGAAGTAGCTGAGGAAGCAGAAGTAGCAGCTGGAAAGGAAGACCTCAAGACACTCTATGTGACAAATAGACTTATGAGGGGTAAAAAGAGCAACCCCACTCAACCAGTGAAAGACAAAGACAGACCAGCTGCTCAACTCGGTGGAGGACGAGCTAGCAAGATGGAGGGAACTGTGGAAGAATAATTTTAGGGCAACATAGCATTCATCTTAAAGAAATAGCATAAAGGGTTAATAAATGTGGGAAACCAAATAAAGGTCAAATGAACAACAAAATGCACACTGAAATATAAGTATTGGTTTAGGAAAAATACTGAGATGGTCAAGTAAATAAAGAATGTACCAGAAGAAAGGTTGATATAATATACAAAATGTACTGAAGGATGACTAAGAGATGACTAAGAAATCAGCAGATGTCCTATAAACTAGAATGGACAGTTGTTATATGCACAGAAACTTCAAGGGTTGTGTCTCATCACAAAAGGTATAAGAAGAACCAGAATATAATACAGTATAATAGACTTTTATTTTATATACAGTAATCCCTCCTCCATCGCGGGGGTTGCGTTCCAGAGCCACCCGCAAAATAGGAAAATCCGCGAAGTAGAAACCATATGTTTATATGGTTATTTTTAGAATGTCATGCTTGGGTCACAGATTTGCGCAGAAACACAGGAGGTTGTAGAGAGACAGGAACGTTATTCAAACACTGCAAACAAACATTTGTCTCTTTTTCAAAAGTTTAAACTGTGCTCCATGACAAGACAGAGATGACAGTTCTGTCTCACAATTAAAAGAATGCAAACATATCTTCCTTTTCAAAGGAGTGCAAAGCAAGCAGTCAAAAAAAAAAATCAATAGGGCTTTTTGGCTTTTAAGTATGCGAAGCACCGCCGGTACAAAGCTGTTGAAGGCGGCAGCTCACACCCCCTCCGTCAGGAGCAGAGAGAGAGAGAGACAGATAAAAAAAATCAATACGTGCCCTTTGAGCTTTTAAGTATGCGAAGCTCCGTGCAGCATGTCCTTCAGGAAACAGCTGCACACAGCCCCCCTGCTCACACCCCCCTACGTCAGCGCAAGAGAGAGAGAGAGAGAGAGAAAGTAAGCTGGATAGCTTCTCAGCCATCTGCCAATAGCGTCCCTTGTATGAAATCAACTGGGCAAACCAACTGAGGAAGCATGTACCAGAAATTAAAAGACCTATTGTCCGCAGAAACCCGCGAAGCAGCGAAAAATCCGCGATATATATTTAAATATGCTTACATATAAAATCCGCGATGGAGTGAAGCCGCGAAAGGCGAAGCGCGATATAGCGAGGGATCACTGTAAATCATTTGGGTGTAAACCAATGAACCAACCAGAGTAAAATGTATGCATTGATTGACACTACAGTGGAACCTCGGGTCACGAATGTCTCGGACCACATACAAATCAGGTTACGACCAAAAAGTTCGCCAAACTTTTGCATCTGTTCACGACCACACACTTGGGTGACGAACAAGCCAGTTTCCCTTCCGGTTCGTATGCACCTATGATTTCTGCACGTTGTTGTGTCTACAAAGCACACCGTTTCTCACTTGCTAGAATGCTCTTTATTTTCAAGTCTCGAAAAACACAACAACCGAAGGTGCACGCTATTCTCACACATGCGCAAAAACATATGCGCTCACTTGCCATGCGCGCATGCAATTACCATTACAAACATAATGTTATCCAACATTCCCCCCACCCCTTCCCAAAAGTCAAGTATTAAAGGATGTGACAAAATCCCGTAAATGACCTGGACGATGACGTACCCGCTCGGGTTGTTGCTGTTGAGCAACTGATGGTTGGGAGATCTGAGGTGCCACTCCAGATGCATTGCTACAACTGTCATCTGATGGAGCTGCTGACCTAAAATGGGTACTATGAAACTCAGACCTTGGTATGGTAAGGTCAGGTGCTGACACTTTATGCAGGCGACGGGCATGCCAGCGAGAGCCATCCTGTAACAGGAATGTGGCTGGCCCCAATTGCCTAGTAATTTGAAGAGGTGAAGAAAGAAAGGAGTGCAGCTTATCAGCACGATGTAACTTCCGTACTCTCACCCAGTCACCGGCACTGATATTAGACAGCTTCACTCTGTAGCGCTGATCAAATTGCTGTTTCATTTTCTTTTGCTCTTGTCTGACTTTGACAATTGTTGAGGGTGCAGAATGGCTTAAAGCCATTGGGCAAAGACGATCTAGCGGCAGTGGGAGTTCCCGACCCATTATTAACTTAGCTGGTGATTTCCCAGTGGTTGAGTGTTGAGTTGCCCGGTAGTGAAGTAGGGTTTGGTTGAGGGCAGTATAAAAATTGCAACCTCCTTGAGCAAGATGTGCCCAGATACCATTTTTAAATGACTGATTAAATCTCTCTACCCCTCCATTTGCCTGTGGGTTATAATAAGCTATCTTGCGGTGTTCAATGCCGTGATTCTTTAGGAATGATGTGAATTCTGCTGAGATAAATTGAGGCCCATTGTCAGTTGTGATTACATGTGGAAGTCCGAAACGGGCTATCAGAGCCTCCAGTACGTTGATCACAGTCTTTGAAGTGACTGTATTCACCAGAACAACTTCAGACCACTTAGAGTGCAAATCATATATAGCCACAAGAAAACAATGATGGGGAGGAGCGCTGTGAAGTTCACCACAAATGTCTAGCTGCAGGTGCTCCCATGGGTGTGCTGGCCACTGAAGGGGCTGAAGTGGTGGAGGAGTAGGTAACCCTGTCTTTCCACTAACCAGACAAGCAGAGCAATCCTTAACAAGGACTTCTATATCGTTGTCAATACCTGGCCACCATACCCGATCTCGGCACCTCTGTTTCATTTTAACAATTCCTAGGTGACCCTCATGAGCCATCGCCAAAATACGAGACTGCAAACTTTGTGGCACCACAGCACAATAACCCTGAGCAATGCAGGTGTCATTCCAACATGATAGTTCCTCTTTTACACGTGCAAATGGGATCAGCTCATTAATTGTTCCTGCCTTGCGCTGTATTCTTGCTGGTGCTGAGGCGACACTGGAAAGATAGACGGATATAATAATTAAACACGTACTACTAAGATATTTCAATGTTCCTTAAAAGTTTTGAAGAATCAGCGTTCTAAGCTTACAGATGGCTTAACATCTATTACAGAGCTGATTGTGTGGCGATTGGGTATTTGGAGAAAGAAAAGTAAGGACAGGAATTGGGGGTTAGTACATTTGAAAAAGACAGTACTTCTGTAATAAAGCATTTCATTGAAGGTCGCGCATTGCGCAGCAAGCATCTTGCTGTAAGACATGAACATGTTCCCATGTTTAATAACATGCTTTAACTCATATCATCATGAATGATATCACATATGATATCACATATACTTCTCAGTATTTTAATTACTCAGAGAGCTGTAATATTACGAACGTAATGAATTCTGTGTCCTGTCGGAGGAAGAGCATGTAGTGATTCAGGCACATAGAGCACATATAAGATCAAATACACAACAAAGCATTTAACGTGCTACTTTAGTTACGATGGGATTTGAGAAACTAGTAAATTAAACAATTTTAAGATGAAGTTTATGATGTTCTACTTTAATGACAAAATAAACTACGTGATTAAAGTGGAAATTTCGAGATTAAAGTTGACATTTCGTGCTTTTTTCACACTGTGTGCCTTTTTTTTCACTGTACCCTAATAAGCTTTCATATGACACTCAGACGGTGGGCTACGAGTCGCCTTTTCACGCCAACTTGATATGTGACAACTTTTTTATTTCGGGCACTGTGCGACTTTGTGAACTTGAGCTTTCGAGTTTTTCCAACACGCTATGTCACTCGATCAACTTCCTTTTGTTGCTTATATAACTGTTTAAATCAACAAATAGTACGTTTTTCTTTGCCTCCATTTGGTATTCGCTGAAATTCTTCTATTTTTCCTTGTACTTTTGCCATTGCCTTTTCACAGAACGCTGGACTTAAGGGCTTTTTATATTGATTTGCTTATTCAAAGAGGCGTAATTCTGGGAGTAGTTGGGGCAGGATAGCAAGCATGTGCACGTGCGTTTATTTCCACGCTGAGCGGGATTTATGTAGCAGAAGAACACAGAAGTTGGTGAACACACAGATTCCTGCATCTGGATTTTTCTGTGCGTAAGCACATTTCAGCTTTTGTGCTTACATCATGTTATGGTGCGAATTCTACGCACGGCGTTATGCATGAGGCCCCAGGTTATGTAGAGAGAGAAAATAATTCTCAGAAACATACTATAGTCATTGCCAAACGGTAAAAAATTGAGCACACCAAAGCCCATTACAAGACAAAATTTTCATGCAAAAAAGTTTAAATATAACCCCAAATGAACAATAACTAGTTCTGCTAGTGGTTTTTTGAAATACCCAAAATCATGGAAATCAGGAAGTCTGCAACGCCAACCTTAATACTGTTGCAGTGATGAAGATAAATGGTGCCTAGTCGCAAACCCTTTGTTGTAGTGAACCTCTGCCAAAAGATTACCTGACCATTAAAGGATGGTCACTTCTGATTTGAACATCAAGAAGAGGGTGACTCTTGTTACATGGGCTACGTAGTTTGGAAACTAGCCTCTGAGTCAGTAGCAGTTGGTAATGTAGGATGCCCAAATATTTTAAAAACTCTACTTAAATTAATTAGGTAATGTGAAATAATCATGAAATAAATTGCTTATTGTGTCAGCACATGTCAACATTGGTTCCGAATTGTATTTGTTTAATTTCTGTGTGAATAAAAAAAAAATCTGTGTGAATACCTATATTTCTGGAGTGAAGCACTCCTGCCAAATGAGAGTCTATGTAAGTTCTTGATCTTTTGGCAAGCAGATGACCTGAGGTTGCCCTTTAATTGGTTGTTTTCAGGTTTTTCCAGGGATGCAGCTCTCTGTGCCCCAGATACTCCCACATTTATTGGCAGCAAATTAGTATTGTTTAAGGTTTTTTTAATCTAATGTGACTAGACAATCATCGATGCACTATGTCATGTTGACATCAATGGTTAACAGTTCACACCTGCCTTTAACGTTATGTAACTACAGATGAGCGAGCATATCTTAAATGGCAACGTCTTGCAGAACTTCAAAAATAAAAAAAATTTGGTTATTTCTTTAATGAAACACCCCTTCAAAAATTGTTCACTTGAAGAAAAAAAGATAATAGAGCTTGGACCGGAGTGACATGAATTAAGAATTCAGCAGTGGGCAAGTGATCGAGAAGAAGGTTACACATTCACTTTTTCTGGCTCTTATGATGACAAAAAGAGCTGTCTAACTGTGTGTGGTGTAAGTAATGCCTCTTTTTGCTTTCCCTGTTTGCTGTTTCAAAGTGTTGGTACAAAGCATTGTGCACAACGACATGAATACGAAATCTAAAGTACTGCTGAACAGCTGGATGAAGGCTACAGGATTGGCATTAGAAGGCACAATGAAGAGGTGACCAGAAATCGACACATCCTGTCCAGAATAATAGATGAGATATAATGTGTTTGTGGTTAGTAGAATAGTGGTGTGCTTTTGAATGATTTTGGTTACAAAAAGTGTGCTACTACAGAAAAAAAAGTTGGGAAACACTACTCTAGACAACAGTATTCGGCTAATTTTTTTGGCAGGCTTAGTGAAATGACTCAGTTTAATCGGAAAGTAACTGGGACATTTTCAGGCCTGAAGGAAAGGATGTCAGCATTTATGTTTAAGGATATAAAGGTATCTTGATCTTAAAGGCAGAATAAGATTTAGGTTAGACTTGTCTTGTGGGTGTAGTACAAGACAGGTTGGGGGGAAAGTTATGTTTTAAGATGTGGGGGTCTGTGGATCTTACAATGTGAATTTGTGCCCAGGTGAGGTAAGCCTGTTAAACTTGCATAGGACTGGGCAGACTATCAGGAAGTGTAGAATAAAATTAGGGTGGGAATGACTCTGTGGGTTTGATAAATAATAAAATGGGATGCAAGACTTGAGAAAAATCAGAGGAGTAGTGATTGTATGATGTGGATTTATGAAATACAGTGGAAATGGCCAATGACTGGGCACTCTATTAGCTGAGGCAGAATAAGATTTGGCTTTTGCTATGGATGTGTTATAGGACAGACAGAAGTCTGGAAGATTACGGAGGTGGGGGTGTGTGATTTGGCAGAATTGGGAACTGGGCAAGTTCCCAGAGGATTTGAAAGTTTAGAGACAGGTGTGGTATTGGAAAACTAGAATACTGAAGAATACTGAATACTGGAAGTATTAGGACTTCCAATACACGTGCCACGTGCAAAGGTTCGCTGACAACACTGCTATCGTGGGCTGCATCAGGAGTGGGCAGGAGGAGGAGTATAGGAACCTAATCAAGGACTTTGTTAAATGGTGTGGCTCAAACCACCTACAACTGAACACCAGCAAAACCAAGGTGGTGGATTTTAGGAGGACCAGGCCAGTCATGGACCCCGTGATTATCAGAGGTGACTGTGTGCAGACCTATAAATACCTGGGAGTGCTGCTGGATGATAAATTGGACTGGACTGCCAATACTGATGCTCTGTGCAAGAGAGGACAGAGCTGACTATACTTCTTTAGAAGGCTGGCATCTTTCAACATTTGCAATAAGATGCTGCAGATGTTCTATCAGACGGCTGTGGCGAGCGCCCTCTTCTACGCAGTGGTGTGCTGGGGAGGCAGCATAAAAAAGAGGGACGCCTCACGCCTGGACAAACTGGTGAGGAAGGCAGGCTCTATTGTAGGCACAGAGCTGGACAGTTTGACATCTGTGGCAGAGCAACAGGCGCTGAGCAGGCTCCTGTCAATCATGGAGAATCCACTGCATCCACTGAAAAGTATCATCTCCAGACAGAGGAGAAGCTTCAGTGAGAGCCTGCTTTCACTGTCCTGCTCCACTGAACAACTGAGGAGATCGTTCCTCCCCCACACTATGCGACTCTTCAATTCCACTCAGGGTGGGGTAAACGTTAACATTATACAAAGTTAATGTCTGTTATACCTGCATTTTTATCACTCTTTAATTTAATTTTTTTTTATTAGTATGCTGCTGCTGGAGTATGTGAATTTCCCCTTGGGATTAATAAAGTATCTATCTATCTATCTTTCTATCTAGTATAAAATTTGGGTGTCAGGTGAACCTGTTCCTTTCCACATCTATAGGCCAAGTTATGGTAACTTGCCTTACCTTAACCTTTCTTATTTCTATTTGTCTGTTTTATTTCATTCTGTCTGTTACCTGTTATTAGATGCAACTGAGAAGGCAAATTTCATGTTTTCTTCTGTAAACATGACTAAATAAAGAAACCTAAACCTAAACTGTGGATGTCACAGACTGATGTTTTGGAGCACATTACAAATGAGAAAGCTGGCATCAGGTTGGGAAGTATGGCGGAAAGGGTATAATACATTTTAGCCTGGATTTGCTCTATGGGTCTGGTACTGGACAGTTCAAGATGTGCATGACACTATGATGAGGACTGTGAGAGCATGTGGAATGACCAGATAGACAGATAGATATGAAAAGCACTATATAATAGATAGATGTGAAAGGCACGGTATAATATATAGACAGATGTGAAAGGCACTATATAATAGATAAGTGATGCTTCAGTTTGTTATAGTGCCATACAAAAGTACTCAAGATTTTTTATATAAATTTTGGCAAAGTTGTGCAATATTTGCTTTCAGCATTAGCATATCAGTAATAAAGAGTTAATTTAAGATTTCTAACACTTATGTTCCAAAAAATTAAATGTTACAGAGAAGTTGCTGTATTTTGCTAAAGAAATGACTATATTAACCAATAGAGCAGGATCTCTAGTGCTCAAGCAAGATGTATCAGATAATCCCTTACGTAATGTTAATTTGTTTATAAGTGACAGAATGTTAAATGTTAACTATAAGTAAACCCCAGATATGTGCACAGCAATTGATCCAGCAGCACACATTTGTTTCGTACATGTACTGCATTTTGCCTCACATTATAGTTTTTTACCATAGTGAATTCATTTTGTAGTTTCTTTATCATTGTCATGTAAATTTAAAAAGTTTTATTTTGTTACTATTCAGTTTCTATGTTATGAACTGTGATGTTTGTGTCACATGACTCTCAGCGATCTGTCATGGTTTCTGCCAATATAAATATGGCAGCAATTATTTTAAACATTATACTTCAGTTGGATAAATTTCTTATGCTTCATTTTCTAATATACTGTAGTTGGCTTATATAATAAGTAGACCCTAGCGTGAGGTATTATTTTTGGTTTTGAACTCCTTTTTCATCTTTGACTCACGTTCTTTATAGCTCTAACCTGGCTTTCTCTCATGACCACGATTAGATATTAAACTCTGCCACCTCTTGGTTATTTTAGTGCTCACAATATCCTTTGACAACTGCGAATTATAGCAGGAACAAGCTGCTAGTTTTCTTTGCACTATTCATACAACAAGGCATAATTCAAAATCCTGAAACTGAAATATGCTGGTTAACAAAACCTTAACTTGAAATGCCTTACGAGCAGTAGATCACAAGTGAAAAACATGTCCCATATTACTTCTCAGGTGTCTGCATTTTCTTCACAACAATTTACTTTTTACTTTGTACAGTAGTGAGAAATTATTTTTGAAAACAAAATCATTCTTCTAGACAGAGAGAAAGAGATTCACTAGAGTTTACATATCTGAACATAATGTTCTTATCAAATCATGTGTGCTTTGGAGAGGTCATTTGGCAAAGAAGCAATATGCTCACTTTCCCTCATATAATTACTGAGTTGGCCACATCTCTAATGAACAACTGGTGAGGTTTATTGGTAACTTCACTAAAAGAGTCAAGAATCTGTAAACTAGTGAACAATTAAACTTGCTGATGTGTATTTTTTAAAAACATTTTTAAATACATTTTTATTCTGGATTGTCATTATATCCACTTGGGACTATATGTTCTGTATGCTTAGGTAAGAGAGGTGCTGAATTGATCATTTTTCTCCACATGATGGTTGCTGTGAATTGGAGTTCCAAACATGGTTAAAAAGAGTTTGAGGCCTCCAAAATGAGCTATAATGCAGGCCAGGACCTTCACTGACCTGTCTTAATGTAGTCTAAACCTTAGGAATGCCAATCCCCATCTACAACCTGTAGTCTTTGGCCTGCTCATGCCCAAAATGGGGAACTTGCATTAAAAGTTCAAAATACAGTCAAAATCCAAACTATAGTATATCAAAATGTCTAACAAAGAAGAGAAAATGATAAAATTCTGACTTGTAAAGAAAATCCAGGCAAATATCTTTGTAAATTTAGGATTTACTAGCAAAATTTAAAAAATGAGAACAAAAGAGCAAAAAGGATCTGCCTAAAAAGCAATCTTATGCAAACAAGTCCCAAATCACAATCCAAAGAGCAGAATTCAATAAACCACATGTACAAAAATCCAATAAACCAGAGAAAATAAACAAAAAGCAAATCTTACATTATAGCTTCTATACAAACTCAAATGATCCATTGCTGGGTCCTTCTTTCTGACCTGATTATAAAGACAAAGAGAGATTTTCCAGCAGTAGTGAGTTCAGGATGGTCTCGGCACCCTGAGATTCCACACACAAAGTACAAGGTATTGTTAGGAAAAGAACCCTGCAAGTAAAGAATAGTCAAAAGTCACCATCAGTAATTGAATCTAAGATGGACATCCTTTGTTACATCTAGCCTGATATGAGTCAGTGGAAAAAGAGCCTCAAAGAGGTTCAAGAGAAGCACTTGACAACAGAGAAATGGATATTGGAACATAACCCAGGCTATTCCCAGCAAGGATGAAGAAATATTTACCATGAATTAAGATTTAATCAAGAAAAGGAAGGAACACTTTGAAGAATTCCTAAACTCTTTTTTAAAATAATTAATTAATTGCTGTGATGCCAAGGTCACTCACAGTTGGCATACTCCTCCTTGAACTTGACACACCATTATCCATAGACCGAAATGGACTAGAATGAATGAGGACACTTAATAATGAGAGATTGGTTCAAACAGTCCAGTGTGAAAATTTTTTAAACAAACAATAAAGTGTTCAAAACCCAAGTGTTCATCATGAGGGTTAAAAACAATCAATAAATCATCCCAAGCTAAAAAAAGAAAAATTAAAAATACAAAAAGATAAAAAAAACAAAAAGGATGGAGATAATTCACATTCTTTCCCATGGATGCTCACCTCCATCAGCAAACTAGCAATCCCACTCTTGCCTCCATCAGTGCTCTAGTATTCCAAAATCTTCCAGGCTCCTGGCCACCCTTCCCCATGGCCATGGACATTCACCTTCATTGGCAATCCAGTGTCCCACTTACAGTACTCTTGTCTCCCTCTTTAATCCAGCGATCTAAAGCCTTTCAAGTTCATGTCCACCAGCATTTGCTTTTGATGCCTAGTACACTTTCACTATCTCTGCTCCTTCCACCTACTTGTTGACTGCTCCGCTCTGGCAGTCTCTGAACGTACCAGTTACCTATGGAACCAAGCTTCCAGAGCTCATTCATCATTCATCAGTTCCTGCTCTATCCTTTTTTATCCTTTTTTCCCCTTCTCTGACTTTCTCAGACTCCTTTATACTCCTGTGGGTCCAGGTGTGCTCTGCCTTAATAACAACCCCAAAATGCCAATGACAATACCAGCCGGGCTGAATATGTCCTCACATGCAAATACTGCCAGCCAATATTCTCATTAACGAACCCTTGGCTGTGCAGCTTAATAGCTGCACACACATACATCTATACAGCCTGAGCCACACTGTTTCCATTTTAAGATTCACACATTGCCACCAGACCCCTTACTCACTACACAATAATTGCCTTCAAATTTTCATTGCAATGCACATATTAATTATCAATAAAGCAAGCACTATAGAAAGACTCCACATAGTATCTGTTTTGAAGCAAACTGTCAACAACAATCCAAGAAAGAGCAGAAATGGATAATCAATATTATGCAATAATCACTGAAATGTTTTGACATAACCAGATAGAAGCAGACTCCTACAAACTCAGATAACTCCAAGGAGGCCAAAGTAAGTCAAATGAAATGCAAATTTATTATAAAAATAAGTTATAAATATAATGGTAGAGGGTTAGAGAAAAGATACAAATAACGAGTCAAAAACAACAGACCTACAGTATAAGCTTAGTCCTGTTCATCAGTTGGGTTTCCTGCTGCATTCACCCAGACAGCATTTACCTCCCATTGCATATTCTTTACGCTCTTCTTCTCATCTTGCTGACCCCTCTTCCTGGCACCAACTGTACCCATGCTCTGTCTAGATTCCCAGAATTCAAGTACAATTGGCATTTAGCCAGGAGAGTAAGAGTTACCCTGGAGGATGAGCCACCCCCACTAAAGAAAAAAATCTGTAAATGACAGCCTAGTGAAGCAGTGAATTCTTTTCTTGTCTTTTCATATTTTGACTTCTGCCTTTGCTTTACTTATATCATCCTTTCAGTGTAGTGGTACCATAACAATCTTTCCCAAAGCAAGTGAATGGAGACCAAAGTGAAAAGATGAAATTTAAATGACTACAGCAAGGATTCTACATTAAACTATAACTTATCCTTCAGATGAATTTACATTTAAGCAACTAACGATTTAAGCCATTAACAAAACTTTTAAGTTCTAATTAAGTTTTTTGTCATATGTGAAGAGTACAGTGAAATTCTTACTTGTATGTAAGATACAATATTCAATCGTTTTAAATGAAAGTGTTTCACATAAAAAGAAAATGAACTTAATTTTGAATGTGGGTATGGTCAACCAAACCACAGAATAAAGCTTGAGTGTCCATAAAAGGCTAAAAGTAGTTTACGATTGACAAATTGAGAAAAACTGCAGTCACTGTGTTCCTGTGTTCGAAACTACCGAAGAGTCAATGGAGTCAGTTCTTTTGGGGATAGGAACTGGTGTGGTGCTGTGGTGTCGCCCTCTACACGGTAACACTTGTGTTCCAATTTAAGGCAGCCCATCCGGGTAGGCACATGGAACATCTTGCATCTCCAGCATGATGATCATCTTCCTCTGCTGTCAGAGGAGCTTTTTAAACTTCACATTTCATTCTCTGAGGTGCACAGACCTGGGACTGGCCAGATCTCTGTAGGTGAGCACACCTTTTATTGGTCTGGAGCACCCATCACACAAAGAAACAACTCAGGATCCAGGTTGGCAACCCTCCAAGCAGACACGTGGTCCAGTCCCACCCTATGGAAATGACCATCTATCTGCCGCAGCCAAGTGTTACGTGAGCATCCCCTTGGCCTGGTCCAGCCGCTCACGCCCTCAACAATGAGAATCCTGTGAGTTGGATCACTCTCGGGAAATCATGCCATATGGCCGTAGTGCTCTCTCACAGTGTAGGTAATGTACCTCATTCAGGACTCCATAAGAAACCACTCATTCAACACAAAATCAAACCAGTGGTACCCAAGAATTCACTGAAGAGGCACAGTACCAAAGGACTCCAGTCTTCATCCCAGGTCATTGGATAGCAAAAAAAGAAACACCAGGACTCTAAAGACTTTGACCTTTTGCAAAGATATTGGGAATGCCGCACCCCCCTTTCTAGCGACCTCATGACGCCCCATGCTCTCCCTACCATCTACTGACTCCATAGGAAGAGACACCAGAGATATAAATGTCGTTGCTGAGGTAAGTAAACCTGTCGACGAGGTTGACATTCTCTCCACCGACAGACACACTGCTGATGGCCTGTGCCCAAGAGGTCATTAAAGGCCTGGATCTTGGTTTTTATCCAGGACACTCACAAGCCTAGAAAGACTCCTTATTCAGTCTCTCGAGGTCCCCGATCAGAGCCTTCATTAACTCTGCGAACATCACAGCATGGTAGGCAAAGTCAAGATCAGTGAATCTCTCTTCAACAACAGATGCCCCACAGCCGCTGGACCCCACGACCCTGCCCAACACCTAATTCATGCAAGCATTGAACAGAGTAGGAGCAAGAACAGCCCCCCAATGAACTCCAGAATCAACTGGGAAAAACACAGAGGTTCTGCCACTCCACTCTGCACATCACTCAAAGTACCGGTGTACAGGCCAGCCATAACATCCAGCAACTTCTGTGAGATCCCACGAAGTTGCAGGATGTCCCACAGGGTTGCTTGATTAATTGAATGCATTACAAAAATCGACAAAGGCTGCAAAGAAACTCTGCCGATATTCACATTTGCAGTGTCAGGATGCAGCTGATGGTAGACTTCTTAGGTGTAAAACCAGATTGCTCCGATCACTGTGCAGTGAGCAAGTGATCACGTATCCTATTGAGGATGACCCCAGCAAGGACCTTACCTGGCAATGAGAGCAGTGTTATCCTCCTGTAGTTGCTGCAATCCAGACAATCACCCTTTCCTTTCCAGATAGGAATGACAAGTCCCGTTTTCCAGTCAGTTGGGATGACTCCTCTCAAAAATGGAATCAAAGATTGGTTGCAATGCCAGGAGGACAGCCTTACCACCGGTGTGGTCATTCTAACACACTAATCACCTCCCATTTCTAACTGGCGAACTATCTCTATCATCTCTTATCCACCTAATAGCTAATGTGTAATGAGTATAATGCCCCAAAAATAGGTGCCGTTGCATCATTCAGGTGGACGCCACACATTGGTGATGTTTGAAGTGGCTCCTCTCTATATATTGAGCTTTGAGTGTTTGAGTGCTATAAAAATGCAATGTCTTCTTCTTTTTCGTCTTCATAAAGCTATACCTCACAATCCCAACAACACAGGAACAATAAGATGAACTGCATATTAAAATTTAATCTACATTACCTAGTGGACATACTAATAGATTGGGATATTACAAGGATTAGCATGGGCACAATCAAATCAAATGCCTACCATTTCTGATACTCTCATTTTGATCACCTTTTACTTCTCATTTAAAAATAATACATATATCCAACAAATGGGTACTTCTAATGTTAGAATGACTTAGATCTTACTTTTACCCCTGAAACCAGCACAAACACCCATAATTGAACAATATTCATCAATAGAGGACTGAAAGCCAGAGGTTTAGAACAATCAGGTCAACTTTTACAAAAAGAATAAACCAAGACTGTTCTTTTATTTTAAATCAAACAACCTGACCTTTGGTGGTCAGAGTATAGGATCAGCCATTGTACAGCACTCAGAGCAATTTTTAGGTTAAATGCCTTACTGAAGAGCCCAACAGAGTAGAATCCCTTCTGGCAGTAAAAGGAACCAGTAATCTTCCAGATAGAAGTACAGATCCTATGCCTCAGAGACACCATGAAATCTACTGCAATGTCATCGTAGCCAAGTTTATAAATTCAAGCTACATCTTTAAAGGTTACTTGATCTTTGTAAAAAAAAAAACTAAACAAGAAAAGTCTAGTTTCTCCTGAAAACTCTGTTCTTTTTTAAGAAGTTTTTGAGAAGAATTTTGCCTACTTACTTATTAAGATTTGTTCTTGCTAACATATTCCTTCTACTCACCAGTGCACCATTGCTACTCAAGAATTGATTATTTTTTTGTAGATAACCATTTCTTGCCTACGATTAAATCCTGCAAGTACAACACTATTGTTATTTCCGACCATGCCCCTCTGATCATGGAGATAAAATCATTATGCCCCACATACTCATCTCGCAGATGGCGTCTTAACCCACTTTTATTAGCAGACGAGAACTTTACAGAATTTATATCAAAACAAATCAGTTTTTTTCCAGAGACAAATATATCCTCAGAGGTCTCTGCAAGAATACTCTGGGAAACCCTAAAGGCCTTCTTAAGAGGACAGATTATCTTATACTAGCAAAATACCCGCGCTTCGCAGCGGAGAAGTAGTGTGTTAAAGAGGTTATGTAAACATATATATACATAAACATATATACTTATATACATATCTACATATACACATATCTACATATATACATATCTATAATAATAAAAGGCAAAGCCCTCACTGACTGACTGACTGACTCACTCACTCACTCACTGACTGACTCATCACTAATTCTCCAACTTCCCGTGTAGGTGGAAGGCTGAAATTTGGCAGGCTCATTCCTTACAGCTTACTTACAAAAGTTAGGCAGGTTTCATTTCGAAATTCAAAGCGTAATGGTCATAACTGGAACATATTTTTTGTCCATACACTGTAATGGAGGAGGCGGAGTCACGTATCGCGTCATCACGCCTCCTACGTAATCACGTGAACTAAAAACAAGGAAGACATTTACAGCACGAGTCACACGCGGGAACGAAGGTAAATGACGTTAATTTTTGACTGTCTTTTAATACTGTGTAAGCATACATATTAACACATGTGCAATTAAACGTGTGCATTTACGGGGTGATTTCTCAGGCTTAAAAGCTCACCTTTTATCAAACGCGGGAACAAAGGTAACTGACGTTGTTCACTGTCTTTTAATACTGTGTAACCATACATAATAACACATGTGCAATTAAACGTGTGCATTTACGGGGTGATTTCTCAGGCTTAAAAGCTCGCCTTTTA
>NC_041399.2:116076349-116153849 GCF_900747795.2 Erpetoichthys calabaricus | reverse complement strand
TGTCCAATAATAATAGTAAACTGGCAGGAACGAGAAAAAGCACAAGATGGGAATATTCATGACAAGAGCCTCGGCATCAGGGTGAGGATGTGCCTTGTCACCCATTACGTAAGCTCGTCTGCCGCCCTTCAGTTGCACTGGCACACCTTACACTCTGGGGCAATTGCAATGGAGAATACCGACAATGTACACCTTCAGAAGTGGAATAAATCGACTGTATAAGTAGAACATTTCAGATAAACTATGAATTTTCTTAATCATAAACAATGCAACATAACTATTATATGTGTTGTTACTTTTTATTTATTCTCACCAAACGTTACATATCTACATGGGAAATGAACGTGGGTAATATGTTTATAATCATTCTCACTAAAATACACTGTCAAAATATATTAATGAGCAAACTGAGACACATTGGCCTTTAGGAAATATAAAAAAGCGTATGCGCTGCCATTTAGGACAGAATGCATTGTTAACATCATGCACTCTCTACTGATGCGATGTCACAAAAAAAAGAAACAGCACAGTCCGTGCAAACTCATCGCCTCCTTGGTTTTTGACCTTATGATTGTCAACATCAAATCAATAAAGTAATTTTAAGAAGATGACAAGTCTGCTATAGTCAGTTCAATTAACGCTCCTTTTAAAAAAATTGCTTATACCAAATATAAATCAGAATCTCAATGATGCGGGACTCGCGAGTAGTAACGAATAATATATGACACTGAGAAATTGCAATCCCTAATAACGGGAACAAGTAAAAACTACGACTTCCTAAAATGGACACTGTAAATGTAGGCATTTCAATAAATAATTTAGGAGACTTGTGTGTGCATTTCAATATCAATTTAAGAACTACGTAGGCTACCTGTTGTACTATAAACGCTACCTCAAGTAGCACTTAACAGTAAATAGTCTAACAGGACAATGACTGACTGAAACGAAGATGCTGCGCCGCTACAATAAAGGTTCACACTGTCATTCTGCATGTTTAGAAGGCGCTGATTGGCTGAAACTGTTTATAGCGAATTGTCATAAATTGGTAGTGCCGTATAGCGATCAGAAACGAAAAGACACATTTAGGCATGCTGCACAGTAGTTTGTTTTTCTACAATACAAATTCAGTACGACACCAGGGTCTCCAAACACACAAATATGAAGCTTATTACGTTTTACAGTGAAACTCTTTACATACACAATATAATTAGGGACGTGTGCCCCCTGCCCGTCTATGGCGGCCCAATCTTCCCTCGACAGCTCGATTCGCTCGCTATCCGTCCAAGCTGAAAATATTGTTAAATGGAGGAATTGAAAAAAACCTTTATCAAGTGGAGGATCGACGACGCGAACCGCTGGTGTTTTTACCGAGAGACAGTTGCGATACCATTGAGCCACCTAATCAGGATAATTAACGAGCTTCGCACAACTGAACTACTACTACTGTTCTTACTGCGGCGGATGTGGAAATATGTTGCTTGACATATGCACGTTAAATTGGTTTAATTGACACGAGAGTATCATTGTTGTATTCTCCTAATGAAGACAAAAAAATTATATTTATAGATGTATACTATATGACGTACGGTTTTGAACAAAATTAAGTGTTCCATAAAAAGATTGCACGATTTACCTAATCTTTTTATATATATAAAGTTGATATATGACAATATATCTTTGACACTATGTATCAGACAAAGGAAATCACAGCAATCCACAAGAACAATAATTACTTCTCAGCAACTACCTGAATTGTAGTTTAACTATATTAAGTGAAGTGTGTAATGTCAATACGAATTACAAAATATAACTAGAGAGTTAAGTGTCAGATAGACTCTCAGAATATAGAGGTCAATGCCTTTGAGTGTGCTGAGGCTTCACAAAGATTCAGTAACCAGTGACCATGTCTGCTCCAGACTTCGAAGCCCTATCATGATCCAATCTCAGTACTACGCATGTCTGAAGCTTCAGAGCTCCGTCATGAGCTCAGTACTACGCATGTTTGAGGCTTCAGAGCTCTGTCATGAGCTCAGTACTACGCATGTCTGAGGCTTCAAATCCCCGTTTGAAGCCCGTCATGACGCAATCTCAGTAGTACTACGCATGTCTGAGGCTTCAAATCTGCTCGACGCTTCGAAGCCTCAGTTACCCCAGTGCGCATGTCTGAGGCTTCAAATCTGCTCGACGCTTCGAAGCCTCAGTTACCCCAGTGCGCATGTCTGAGGCTTCAAATCTGCTCGACGCTTCGAAGCCTCAGTTACCCCAGTGCGCATGTCTGAGGCTTCAAATCTGCTCGACGCTTCGAAGCCTCAGTTACCCCAGTGCGCATGTCTGAGGCTTCAAATCTGCTCGACGCTTCGAAGCCTCAGTTAACCTAGTGCGCATGGCAGAGGCTTCGGAGTCGCGTCACGATCTCAGTACTCAGCATGTCTGAGGCTTCAGCACCCCCATCAGGATGCAATCTCAGTACTACGCATGTCTGCTCAGTGTATCGAACCGCAATGCATGGGGGCGGGACATTTCCACTCCTCATGTCAGCTTACTGCTTCGACCCGAGAGTTAGGAAGTTATATTAATTACATTACACTGCATATTCCACCACCAGGTTACAAAATTTCAACAGAGTTGTGATTGGTGAAACATATCTTTCTGGATCATCAACACAACTGAAATTATTGTGCAGTAGATTACTTAGTGTCAAAATATAAAATGACAAATTTTGCATATTAAAATGCTGACTATTAGAATGCATAAGAACAGCTGTACTAATATGGTTCAAAACACTTCCTTCACCATAATACTCTGGCTGTTCTCATAAATATTCCAGTCTCTGTGTTGCACTGCCTCACTTCTATAGTGAACAGTGTTATGCGTGTATTCACTGAATATAGAAATCAACATATATATATATAAAATCCGCGATATAGAAAGACCATATAAATAAACATTTTTATAGTTTAAGTCTTAAAAATACCCATCCCACATGCTTTAAACACATGTAAACTTATAAAACACTTTGTTAACACATATGATATGTGGATGTCGGGCTAAGGATATGAGTAACATCTCACTATTATAAAACATCTTAACTTCACGCAAGACAAGACAGTGAGACAGGAAAATTGGTGATGTACAGGCTTTTAAATTATTGACACGCAGAGCGACAAGCAGCACAAAGCCAGCACAAAGTCCAATTCTCCTTAGCGTTCATTCAGCTCCCCACCCCCTTGACAATGGGAACTGCGCCTCCGGGGAGGGGGGTTTGAGCGAACGTGCGTTCAGCCCCCAATCCCCACCCCACACACACTCCTCCTCCTTCCGAACGCGCAGAGCGACAAGCAGGCATTTTGGCAGAAGCAGCACAAAGTCCATTTCTGCTCAGCGTGAGTTCATCTGCCCCCCTTCACAAAGCGAGTGCAGACACATTGACGTCTGATCGCTGCGTGCAGTGTGCAGTGTTGGTCTGAGGTGTTTAAGAATGTAGAAAATGTTTAAGAGCATAGGAAGTGTTTATAAGAGTGTGGGAAAGGTTAACAAGAGAGTGAGAAGGGTTTATAAGAGTGTGGGAAGGGTTTATAAAGCCTTAAAATATGTATAAATAATAAAATAAATATAGGTCGCTACTTCACGGATTTTCACCTATCGCGGGGGGCTCTGGAACGTAACCCCCGCAATAGGTGAGGGATTACTGTATATTTGCAGCTGGAGATCCACAAAGGGAGAAAAAATGTATCATGTATCATAAAGTAGTTTTTATTCCTGAGCTTTCAACCCCTGCCAGGTGTCTTCATCAGAGGATAATGCTTAGACTTGCAAGAATCAAACGCAATATATAGCAAAACATTATGTGGATGGGGGGTGGCTAAATCAGTGTGATTGGGGGGGGGGGGGGGGTATTGGGTATACAGTTTATTTATTATGAACATGTTCTCCTTAAGTTTACATATGCTGGATTTACGTCCAAGTGTCTGTTGATGGCGTTCTCATTTGATAGCCAAGATTCGGCCAGCTCTCTGCCACTTTTAGTACTAGCCTTAAATTTGACTTGTCCCAGTTAAATGAATGTCCTGTTGATTTAGTATGCGTGAAGATCAATGAAAGTGAGTCCTTTCTTCTGACGGCGTTGCGATGTTCCTCTATACGTGTTGCGATTCTTTTTGAAGTTTGTCCTATGTATACTGCTGAGCAAGAACTGCGTGGAATACTATAAACTGCGTTTCGTGTTTCTGCTATCGATTTCTTGTTTTTAACATTAAAGAGGACCGTGCGCAGATTGTTCGTGGGTTTGTGTGCTATTCTGACGCCTGACTTGGCCAGGATGCCCGCTGTACCTTCTGACACATTGTGGTGATAAGGGAGTGAGTGCCAGGTGAGGTGGGGGTTCTGATTCAGTTCAATTGTTTGCTGAGTTTTTGGGCGTCTTCTGTGTAAGCTCCGATTAATGAATGTTTTTGAGTATCCGTTTGAAGTGAAAAGATGGAAGAGATAGCGTCTCTCATTCATTTTTGTTTCCTTCGTATTACAGTGGGTGTGGACTCTTCTGAATAGAGTTTTAACACAGCTCTGTTTATGAGATACCGGGTGGTTGCTGGTGAAGTGTAATATCTTGTTTGATATTCTATATGTTCTATTTACTGTGTTATATGTTGTTTTTATACTGTTTGCTACGATATCACTGTTTCTGTCCCTTCTCATAAATATTCCTTTTCTTCCTCAGGTTCATTATTACTGCTATAATTACTGCATTAATGTTCAATATGTCTGTCAGTCAGTCAGTCATTGTCCAACCTGCTATATCTAAACACAGGGTCACGGGGGTCTGCTGGAGCCAATCCCAGCCAGCACAGAGCGCAAGGCAGGAACAAATCCCCGGCAGCATGCCAGCCCACCGCAGGACACACACATACACCAAGCACACACTAGGGACATGTTAGGATCTCCAATGCACCTAACCTGCATGTCTTTGGACTGTGGGAAGAAACCGGAGCACCCGAAGGAAACCCATGCAAACACGAGGAAAACATGCAAACACCACGCAGGGAGGAGCCGGGAAATTAACCCGGGTCTCCTTACTGTGAAGCAGCAGTGTGATAAAGATGTATCTAATGAAAATATGTGTCTTGTTTCATGTGTATGATGAAATGGTAGATCTAGCTAACGTAGTTTCATTAGTTGTATTAGCTATATTATGTTACAATATGTAAACTGCAGGTCTTGTACTTTGAACGTTAGGTGATATACGTGTATCAAGTCTTATTTGCGCATGCTTCGAGATAAATGATTAGTATGGGCTGCTCTTACGGTAAACAAGAATAAATGTTTCTGGCAAAGACAGATTTTTTTTGAAATTACTATAAATATGGATAGCTGCCTGCTCTTTGTTTCCAGTGCATTAGTAGATCTTCATGTCGGCGTCTGTATCAATCGATGAAGAGTCTACAGCGTCGTCATTAACAAGGCTAACATGGGGTGAAGTAATTGACAGTGCTGATAAAAGTAAACACACGACATATCTCAGTGACATTTGGCTTTACCTCCCCTTCATCATCTCACGTGCACTTTTAAACAAGCTTCAATGTGTCGTTTTGAAACATTTGTGCGTCAAAAGCTCAGCGTCTCATTTCCAATGCACGTGATGATGTGGATGTGTAGCGCCAGTTCGTATCAGTATAGTTATTGCAAAATTTAGTGACAGTTAGTGATGGACCAATCTCATTTCCACGAGGTGTAGTCTAGTTTGGTTGAAGAGTTTAATTCAAATACTGATATATGCTGGTTTTACATTGGAATTAGAATATGAATGTACATTATGCAGATTAAATTCCCGATTAGAAGTCTAACACCAACCAGGTTTTCAAGGAGCATTGCCGCATAATCGGAACTATCAATCAAACGCACCAGGCAACGGAAATCTGCAATCCCCAGACAGATGCTGACCAGGTTTGTTATTGAACACGAGACCTGGCGCTGTCCGACTGGCGTAATTGTTCAAGCCACCGTTGCGCATACATTTACTTCTAAACAACGGTAATCCGTGCTGGCGCCTAACGTAACTAGTCAACGTTGATCCGATTACTGCAGAATAATTACTTGCTAAGCGTATGTCGATTTACAATGCTTGACATTATTGCCAATTATAATTTTTGACTTCAAAGGTGTATATCACAACTTCATAGAGATTCGGTATTCGTCCACAATGCTCTAAGAGTTTACTGTTAAAATGTGCTGTTAATACAAATGGCCAGGAGGTGTCCCTAGAGAGGTGAGTGTCAAATGCTTCGAAGCTTCGATACGATTTCCGACACAATTGCTTCAAACGTGTTGATGCTTCATGAGGCTTCACTCCACCCATCACTACGGCGAAGTACCGCTTTTAAATTTTTATTAAGAAGAAAATAAAACGTTTTTAAATTGAGGGAAAATATACTAATAACAGTTTGTTAAGGATCAGTTTTTTTGTGAAGCTGCCTTTACTCGAGTGATCACTTCGAGCTGACTTGGTGGCCAAGTGTAAGCGTTACCTGGAAGTAAGCACCCATACAATCAGATTGTGAATCAGACTACGAATGCCGTGAATGTAATTACACACTCACTGCACTTGCTTACGGTAATCGAACCTCAGACGTCAGCGCTAGAGGGGCATAGCAGCGGTGAAGTATTGGTTTTAAATTTTAATTAAGAACAAAAGAAAACCTCAGAGGTTCGATTCCCGAAAGGGAGTGAAGTGAGTGTCCGGCTACCTACCAGGTAAAGCTTATGGTCGGACAGCAAGTGACGTAACATCAGCCACGGTGCCTTCAGTTGTGAGAAGCAGATCATAGAATGATTGAAAATAGTTTTGCATTTACCTTTTTAGTAAAAGGCGAGCTTTTAAGCCTGAGAAATCACCCCGTAAATGCACACGTTTAATTGCACATGTGTTAATATGTATGGTTACACAGTATTAAAAGACAGTGAAGAACGTGATTTACCTTTGTTCCCGCGTTTCATAAAAGACGAGCTTTTAAGCCTGAGAAATCACCCCGTAAATGCACACGTTTAATTGCACGTGTTAATATGTATGCTTACACAGTATTAAAAGACACTCAAAAATTAACGTCATTTACCATCAGCCACGGTGCCTTCAGTTGTGAGAAGCAGATCATAGAATGATTGAAAATAGTTTTGCATTTACCTTTTTAGTAAAAGGCGAGCTTTTACGCCTGAGAAATCACCCCGTAAATGCACACGTTTATTTGCACATGTGTTAATATGTATGGTTACACAGTATTAAAAGACAGTGAACAACGTCAGTTACCTTTGTTTCCGCGTTTGATAAAAGGCGAGCTTTTAAGCCTGAAAAATCACCCCGTAAATGCACACGTTTAATTGCACATGTGTCAATATGTATGCTTACACAGTATTAAAAGACAGTCAAAAATTAACGTCATTTACCTTCGTTCCCGCGTTTGACTCGTGCTGTAAATCTCTTCCTTGTTTTTAGATCACATGATTATGTAGGA
The DNA here is from genome assembly GCF_900747795.2 of Erpetoichthys calabaricus. Taxonomy (NCBI): domain Eukaryota; kingdom Metazoa; phylum Chordata; class Cladistia; order Polypteriformes; family Polypteridae; genus Erpetoichthys; species Erpetoichthys calabaricus. The sequence goes on along the minus strand of NC_041399.2, from coordinate 116,146,347 downwards.
GGCGTGATGACGCGATACGTGACTCCGCCTCCTCCATTACAGTATATGGACAAAAAAATATGTTCCAGTTATGACCATTACGCGTAGAATTTCGAAATGAAACCTGCCTAACTTTTGTAAGTAAGCTGTAAGGAATGAGCCTGCCAAATTTCAGCCTTCCACCTACACGGGAAGTTGGAGAATTAGTGATGAGTGAGTCAGTCAGTCAGTGAGTGAGTGAGTCAGTCAGTCAGTCAGTCAGTGAGGGCTTTGCCTTTTATTATTATAGATCTTTCCCACAGAAATAAAGAGGAAACCAAGCAGGTATCAAAGCTAACCAACGAAATTACTAGAATAGATCAAGAACATGCCAGGTGTCCAAGTGAGGCTCTTCATAGGAAAAGGCAGGCTCTGCATTCAGAGCTCAACCTCTTAACAACTAAAGAAACTGAACAACTCATTTTTAAATCAAGACATCATTACTATGAACATGGAGAAAAAGCTAATTAGCTTTTAGCTCAACAAATCCACAAGCAAGAAGTTCGCAATGCAATCCCAGCAATTACCAACACAAACGGAGACATAATCATTGACCATAAAAATATAATGCACACATTTAGAGACTACTATAAATCCTTATATTCTACTCAGTTTAAAGAAGACAAGACACAATCTAATGCATTTCTGGATGCATTAGAGATACCACAAATAGATACTCTTAGTGCAAAGGAATTGGATAAACCTCTGGCACTACCAGAATTACTAGATGCTATAAAGTCACTTTAGAGTGGGAAAGCAGCAGGCCCCGATGGATACCCTGCCGAATTTTATAAGAAGTTCTCCACTCAGCTAGCTCCCCTTCTATTAGCAACATTCACAGAAGCTCGAGACAATAAAATTCTACCTCAAACATTTCTTCAAGCATTAATCACCATCTTTCCTAAACAAAATAAGGATGTGTCACAATGTGCAAGCCACTGGCAGTTCACTTTCGAAATGCTTATGCGATAAAGGGGATTATCAGAGAAGGACTTGAACAGAAAATTTCTCTATATGCAGATGATATAGTACAGTATACAGTATATCAGACCCACAAAATACTGTGCCTACAGTCCTAACAGCATTAAAAGAATTTCAAAAGATTTCTGGTCTCAGAATTAATCTGACTAAAAGTGTGATCTTTCCAGTGAATTCTCAAGCACACAATATTAGATTGGACACCTTCCCTTTTATCATCGCAGATCAGTTCAAATATCTAGGAGTAAACATCACAAGTAAACATAAAGCTCTTTATCAACAAAATTTCGCTGTCTGTATGGAAATATCAAGTAAGACTTGCATAGATGATCAACCCTTCATCTCACTTTAGCTGGAAGAATTAACATTGTTAAGATGAATATTCTCCCTAAGCTTCTCTTTTTATTTCAAAATATTCCAATATACATCAATAAATCGTTCTTTAAGAAATTAGATTCAACCATAACCACATTTATTTGGAATTCAAAACATCCACGTATCCAAAGAGTAACCCTACAAAGGCCAAAGGCGGAAGGTGGCATGACTCTACCTAACTTTCAATTTTACTACTGGGCAGCAAACATACAACATATTAAAACCTGGACATAGATGAACATATGCAGGCTTGGTCTGCAATAGAAATAGAATCCTGCAGTTCATCTTTATATTCCCTGCTTTGCGCCCCAATAAATGCAAATTATCGCCAATATACTAATAACCCAATAGTGCTTCACTCACTCAGAATATGGAACCAATGTAGGAAGCATTTTAAGATAGAGAAGTTTTTATCGGTGGCACCTCTGCACGAGAACCACCGTTTTCAATCCTCACAAACATATGCAGTTTTTAATGTCTGGAAAACATTTGGGATTAAATCACTTAGAGATCTGTACATAGACAACATCTTTGCATCCTACGAACAATTACATTCTAAATTTAACTTTCCAGCAACACATTTCTTTCACTATCTTCAAATTAGAAACTTTGTTAAACAGAACCTGCCCAATTTTCCTCATTTCCCACCTCCCTCTATGCTGGAAAAAATATTCATCAGTTTCAAGGACTTAGACAGCATCTCTGCAATATATAAAACCATTTTACAGTCCCTCCCTTTCAAAGAATCAAGAGGACAATGGGAAAAAGATCTCTCCCTCAACATATCAGAAAAGGAGTGGAAGGTAGCAAGGCAGAGAATTCACTCGAGCTCCATATGTGCAAAGCATACAATTATTCAACTAAAAATTATATATCGAGCACATCTGTTTTGCTTAAAATTGTCCAAAATGTTTCCAGGGCAAGATCCAACCTGCAAATGCTGCAATCAAGTTCCAGTCTCACTGGGTCACATGTTTTGGGCCTGCACCAAATTAACATCTTTTTGGACCAAGATTTTTAAATGCCTTTCAGACAGCCTTGGTGTCACAATCACTCCTAATCCACTAACCGCTGTGTTTGGTGTACTTCCAGATGGGCTTAAAGTGGAGAAGGACAAACAAACTGTAATTGCCTTTACTACACTATTGGCACGTAGACTTATCTTACTCAATTGGAAGAATCCTAACTCTCCCCTTTTAAGTCAATGGGTGACTGATGTTATATATTATTTGAAACTGGAAAAAATAAAATTCTCACTTAGAGGATCTGTGCAAAAATGTTTCCAAACCTGGCAGGATCTAATCAATAACATTTTAGAATAAGCTTTTAAAGCACTGAGGAAGCAGATTCTCTCCCTATTCTCTTCTCCATTTATCTATATTCACTTATTAATTTATCTATTTGCTTATTTTTTACTAGATTTAAGTTTTATTCTGCTGCCCATGCTCTCTTTCTCAGGGGTGGGAGTTGATTTGTTTTCAGTCCTATTCTTGTAAAATTGATCTATTTGTATGGAATGTTGTGTGATTTCAATAAAATCAATAAAAAATTAAAAAACAAAAAAGATTTGTTCTTGCTTTTTTAGCTTTAGATGCTGATAATCTAGTCTTCTGTCTACTGTATAACTGCTTATATTTTACATCTGTTTTCTTTCTTTCTGCCCTCAATAATCTTGTCTTTGTCAACATTTTCTGAATTAAATATGAGTGAGAACAGAAGTGTGACAATATACATTGGAAACAAATAAATATTGCAATAAAATGAATTTCAAACAAACAAAGCTTACAAAAATTCTAAACATTATAGAAAAGATTTAAAAACATGCTGAACATGAGAGTATGGACTAATAAGTATACTTTTATTTGTTATAATGTTTTTCACATATTCACTTTCCAAGTTTAGAGAAATTTACTTGATGGTGGAGTCAAAATAGCTATACTTTTATCTAAGAAAGCTCTGGGGTGTTTTCATATTTTTCTGTCTTTCAACAATATGCACAAAGCTGTAGAGAAAGGATTGAAAGCAACTTAGAATTAATCCAGGATAATGTGAAAAATTATTCTGTCAGAGAAAAGAGACAACAATGCTGAATGGACTAATTATTAATTGGCCTTGTGTTCTTTATAGATTTAGATCCTACTAACTGCAATTTAAAGTACAGTAGGCAAGACACTGTTCTTACAGCAGAAACACAACAAAAATTCTAAACATAGTAACAAAGGAAGGACTTCATGGCATCCTTCTGCAACTGCAGTCAGAAAAGTACAAAATGTGAGTATTATGTTGCAGCTTCTCCCCAGCCTCTCTTTTGCCTGCAATTACTGCTTGGCCCCTCCTATCAGTGTCTGTTGAGAGGCATCATTAATCTGAAAGTGGTCATGTGATGATTATTAATATTGATTATTTATCCCATGTCAAAGCATCTTATTTGTTGTTTTTATGCCTCTTAAATTTATTGTGTCATGATTTTTGCTTCTTGCTTATTTTTGTGGTTTTAGGTGTTTTGGAAAATATGCCTATGTCAATTAAAATACATTGTAAAAAAATATTTTTTTCTGCTCATCATGGCTCTGAGCTTACATCATTCTGAAGCTGTTTATCATTGAAATTGATGCATCAAGTGTCAGGCTGGGTGCTATTTTCTCCCAAAGGTGTTCAAGCACAGGTTTTGTGCAGTCCTGTGCTTACTACTCCAAAAGTTAAATAACACAAGTAGAACCATGATGTAGGGGAGCATAAATTAATAGCAATCAAATGAGCCTTGGAGGAGTGTTATGGTGTATAAAATCTGTACATTTTGGTTTAATTTTCCATTATATTTTGTTCAAGACAAGACAACAGATAAACTACATTTAGGATAAAAAAAGGCATATCCTCTTCCCTTACACCTCACTTTTATAACAGTTGTTCACAGCTTAGTGCTAATTTGGTATTACAGCCTGGGAAAGGAAGACTGAGCCGACACCTCAGGCAATTGATATGGACATCTGGGACAACAATTTGGTTTACAACCTGGGAAAGATGGACATGGGACATCAAAAAACTTTATTATCTGGGAAAGAGTTTGAGCAACATTCATCAATTATATTGACAGCCAACCAATCAGGTGCATTTGTTGTGAAACCACGGCATGACATTTCATAATAAATATGCCTCATTTTGAAAGCAACTTCAGAGAAGAAGAAAGTAGAGGTGAAGAAAGTAAAGAAGGAGAAGAAGAAGAGAAACGGACGAAGACGTCATTGGTCGTCAGAATAATAAGAATAATAATCCTCTTTAATAAAATCCCTTTGTGCGTCCAGGTGTCCGTGTGTGTGTGTCTTCTCTTGAAGTGCGCATGCACGGGGCACGGTGCGATGCGCGATATTACTGTCAGAGAAAGTTAGAGGCGTTTTACGGAAATACAAACCAGTATTACTGCGAGAGGAAATTTAAGGTGCACAATACAGTGACGCATATTACAGCCACATACAAGCCAGTATTACTGTCAGAGGAGATTAAAGGCATAATACTGACGCGCACGCCTGTATTACCGCCAGAGAAAATTAAAGGTATATTACGGACGTACAAGCCAGCGGACGTACAAGACAGTATTACTGTCACAGAAGATTAAAGACACACAATACACGGCGGCAGCCCACGAAGAATGGTCAGCTCAGCAAGTAAACATCAACAAAAGAAAGGCTGAAAGAAAGAAAAATACGACCAAGAAAAACAATGAGGTCAAAGTCCCTTGCCATTTAATATAGACTGTTCCTACTAATGTTTATGCACTACTGTTCTAGCGCCCGTTATTGTAACGGGCTAAATGACTAGTAATAATAATAATTCTTTGCATTTATATAGCGCTTTTCTCAATACTCAGAAAAGCATCATGAACATTGATTGCTAAATCAAACGCCTCCCTGGGACATTCATCCTTGACATCTGTAACTTTTTTGTAAGCTTTTTCTAAAGACTATATATATCCAGACTTTATATATTTATTATTCTTGTAATAAATACCATGCTGCTTTTAACTTTCTATGCTTTGTCTTAATGTCTAGAGTGATTGAAGTAATAAGTTAGATTTCATTGAGCACCTGGAGCAGCCACAGACATTTGCCATTATATCTGTCCTGCGAGGTTTATAAGGCTGAGAGTGAGGAGCTCCACTCGATAGTTGGAACAGTACGAAAAGAAGGTATTGTAAAGGACAGCCGGGTCCCATGCCCAGCAGGGACGCCTCTGCTACATCTGTTCCGGGGGAGCAGCCATGGACTGTTCAATACCTCCCCCGGGACGCTTGGTGGCAGCCTCCCTGGCAGCCAATGATTCCCCAGCCCGGCGCATGGCTCCATGGGAGATGGAGTCCTTCACAGCCTGGTTGGGGGCTCGGATGGCCGCCAGGGGGGAGCTGCGTGGAGTCAGCAGCCTGGCTGGTCATACCTTCAGCCCCACCCAGAAGGGCAATTAGGACCAGGTGTCCAAGCACCTGGACCGCTTCCGGGTGGGATATAAAAAGTGCCAGCCACCACCACTCAGAGAGACAGACTCGGGAGGAAGAGGACTAAGCCTGAGGAGGAGTGGTGGTGCTGAGGTGGAGAGAAGTGTGAGTTGTTGTGTTGAAGTGCTTTTGGGACTGTGTTGGGCCTGTGGGACACGGGGAAGGCGTGCCCCACGGCTGAAGATAAAAAATAAAGTACCTTTTATTAAAGTACGTGCCTCTGCGTGAGTCTGTGCCGGGTCGGGCGCTATATAGCGCCTTTTACAGTATTCTTGGCTGATAAATGGCCTATAGTCAAGAGTGTTGAGTCTTTGTATGTTTAAATGTATTCTTGTAGACCAAAAGTAATATTTAGGTCTGGGATATCACTAAAACATTGTATGTTGTTCGTGCCGATAATAAGTAAGTCTCTTGAAGTGCTGAGTGACAGGCTGTGTTATTCCTAAAGCACTTGTTTGGTTTAAAGTGCTAAAGGTTATTCAGTGTGTGTGTGTCATTCATGGGGCACTGTTGTGGTTAGGGTCTGTGTGTATGCGTATAGCTATGTATGTGTGTGTTCTTCTTAAAGTGCAACAGTGGACCAACCTGATAACGAAATTGACGAGAACACTTACCCTTGAGAAAACAGGTAAAGGGTAAGTAGAGGGAAACACTACGATAATACAGTGGAGTGGCTGCATTATTTAGAAGATTCCAAATATCCTTTCAATAAGACCAGTTATACTGATCATAAAAATGGGATGTATTTAAAGTCTGTCAAACAATGCCCAGTGGGCAAGGTAGGCATTATTCTTTAGATCAGGGCTATTCAATTACAAATTCAGTTGGGCCAGATTGTCAAACCAAGAAGGTTAGCTGGGCCAGTCAGAGCAAAAGGTGCATACAAAAAGAGCTGAATTAACAGAATCTGAGGTAGCCCCTATTTTTTCCACTTACAAAAGAAAAAAAAGCTGACCTAGGCTACATATCTGACCTATCTGATCACAAAGTGCATAAAACAAAATAGTGCACAGTAGTAGGCTATTAGAAATAACGTTTCCTTTTGAAACAAAATAAACAACTTGCTCACATTTGACCCAGGAACATCTCAAAGTGCATAAAATAAAAAGTGCACAGTATTCACAACTATAACAACACTGAGGGAACATATTTTAAATCACCATGTGTGATTAGGCATGCCTCTGTTACGCATCCCACATTATATTGATGAATTGTAGGCTACAGTTACCCTGCTGACTTAGTGGGAGAAGTGACATTTTTTGTATTGAACTAGAGCAGTGACTTTAGGCTTGTAAGTTGTCAATGCAATTTGAAGGCATTGGTGGAGAGTATGGTCAGTCAGGGAGCAACGAGAGTTGCTTTTTATGGAGTTCATGTGTGAAAAACTTGACTCACATGTATATGTTGATCCAAACATACTGAGCATGACGATCGCTACTTTCTTAATGTTAGGGAACTGATGTGCGTTGACATCAGTCCAAAACATTGCAGGCCCGTTAGTGGAAAGCTCTTGTGCCATGGTTACAGATGACTGCATGTCAACAAGTTCGAGTGTGAATTTCCCCTCGTCAATGGAAGGGACCAGTTTCTTAGCTCTGGCGGATAAGTCCCCTTCTATTGCAACAGTGAACGGGTCTCTGACAAAAACGGCCAACTCTGTGGGCAGATCAAGTCCATCCAATCGACCAGCAAAGTTATTTTTCAACATCGCAATGAAATCTGTCATCACATCCGTGATTTGTGCGGGGGATGAGATGCATTTGCGGAGTGTCGGAAAATGCAGCATTAAACCTGTGCTCAAATCATTTGCGAAAAGGTCCAGTTTAACTTGGAATGCGCGCATCTGTTCCACAAGGTCGATGACAGTTTTGTCTCTGCCTTGTAGTCCCAACTTGAGATCGTTCAGGTGTTTGAATATGTCGCTCAGAAAGCAGGCATCGGCCATGAAGTTGTCGTCCAGTATGCGACTCAAGTGCGTTTCTGCCTTTTTTTGCTTGCTGCCGCGGAGGAAAGTTATGATCTCTTCTCTGAGACCGCAGAAACGCTCCAGTGCTTTGCCTTTGGACAGCCACCTCACGTCATTATGCAAAAGAAGGTCGTGGTGCTCAGCAGACATTTCTGACAGCAGCATGCGGAATAAGCGGTGTTGGAGGCTTGATGTGGAGCGAATAAAATTAATTATAGCCATAACGCTGTCCATTGTCGTTTTGAGTGCCCCGCTTAGTTTTGCGCACAACACCGCCTGATGCACAATGCAGTGTAAGGAGATTAACTGAGGTGCAACAGCGGACCAACGTGCTGCCAAACCATTCACTTTCCCTGTCATGGACGGAGCCCCATCTGTCACAAGCATGCACACACGCTTCATATCCAGACCACTGTCTTTAAAAAAGGCGGAAATTTTCCCAAAGACTATATCGCCAGTTGTGTGTCCTTCTAACGGCAGTAGGCCGAGCAGCTCCTCTCGGAAGCATTTGCCATCAAAAAAACGGACATATATGCACAACTGAGCAGTATCAGTTTTGTCTGTGGACTCATCTACTGCTATAGACATAGTATCAGCTTTCATCAGGTCTCCTAAAAGCATTTCATACACATCTGCAGCAAGAATTTCAACCCTACAAATGTTTGAAGTATCTGACAGGGGTACGTTTTTTATAGCAGATACCACGCTCATTTTAATTTTATCGTCATTTATCACCTCATCCATGACAGCCAGCATACAGTCCTTCACGGTTTCAGTCTGTGAATGGCCTTTTCTTTTTTGCCAGTATCCAGGAAACACGAAGGGATGCTGCAGTAGCTCTCTCTTGGGCTGTGAATGACCGCACCATGGTAGTACTGCTCCGGTTGTAAGATGCAATCAAACTCTGCACTTTTGCAGCCCTCTCTTGAGATCCCTCTGGAAAATTGGTGCGAAAAGTGTGGTGTTTCACAACATGATGCCTCCGCACATTGTAATCTTTAAATACTCCAACGCACTCATTACAAATTAAACACATCGGTTTGGCGTTTGGATGTGGCAGTAAAATAAACAAGTATTTGTCAGTCCAGGCAGGGTTAAACTTACGGTTTTCATTGGCAATTTTACGTTTCAGTGTTGAGAAAGACATATTGATAGTAATCTAAGCTACTACCGGCACGCTCTGCATTGTTTGCGTGTTGCAGGCTACGTAATTTACGTAGGAATGCGCGTTTTTGGCGGGACCATAGACATAATAAATACTTTATATTAATATACTATATATTTATATTAATATAATATATATATACTTATATTAAATTATATTAAATAACAATTTATGAATAATATATATTAATTTATTATCTATGGGCGGAACCACGGGCTGGGCCACTCGGAGGTTGATTCTGGGCCGCATGTGGCCCACGGGCCGCCAATTGAATAGCCCTGCTTTAGATGTTTCAGTTTTTCTTTTACATATAAATCAGGAAGTAAAAAAATTGGAAAGCATCTATGCATCTACGACTCCAAGATGAAAACCAGGAATAAACTATGTTTTGGGACACCACGTTGATTCCTAATTTGGAAGAAACTGTGACCAAAATACGAGCAATGCAAAATAATGCAGACAGAACATAAATAATTCCTGTGGGAAAGTTATTTGTTCATTGCTACATTGGTTACCCATATGATCTAGAATTGACTTTAAAATACTACTGATTGTGTATAAAGCCTTAAATAATCTTGCTCCTTCATATATTTTGGAGTGCCTCTCGCTCTGCACTCCATGTTGTAAACTTAGATCTTCTAATGGTGGTCTGCTTATAATTCCAAGAGTCAAGGTTAAAATAAGTGATCGGGTAGCCTTTTGCTATTATGCACCAAAAATCTGGAATAATTTACCAACAGAGATATGCTAGGCTGCTGATTTGGAACATATTAAAAAACTGCTAAAACCTCCCTTTTTAAATTTGGCTTTTTTGTAGGCAACTTTTAGTTGTACTCTGGAAAAGCTATATAGGCACAGAATTGTCAGCCTCTTCTGGGATTTGCAGTCTTTACTGAGCTGTGCTTTTCTCTGCTGTCTTTTCCTGTTCTTCTGTGGTGGTGTTTTACACCTCCACCACCTGCCCAAAGCACTGTGCAGACACTTATGATGCTATAATGTAGGCAGGTGCCCCAGCTGACCACAAGATTGACTGCATCCAATCCTTTAAGACAAAGCCTGGAAACAATGGGAAATGATTCAAGCACATTTATGTTGGGTAGACTGCCCAGTGGTGGCTGGGAAGCCTTTTGGACTTCGACCCCAGCAGATTTTGTTTTTTCTCCACCTTAACTGGTGTTTGTTTGCTTTTTTTTTCCTCTCGTCCATCTGACCTTATCAGCTCACTCATCTGTAGAGACTTATAAGATTGTGCATAAGGACACTACTATTCTACTAATTATAGAGCTATTTTTTATAAGCTTGTATACATTTATTTATTTGCATTTACTCATTTGTTCTTTTCTTTGTTACTTATTCTTACCTAATTTTGCTTTTTTTCTTTTCTTGTAACTTTTTATGACATCTTGTAAAGCACTTTTAACTACATTCTTTCTATGAAAGTGTGCTATATAAATACATGTTGTTGTTGACATGATCTTAGGGCTCAAGTGTTGGACATTTGTTATCAGCCTGTAAATACTTACATTCTGACATGAAGAATTATATTGCAGCATGGGAAACTTATTGTCGTGCTATGCCACATGCTGGCTTATGGATTGAATTACTTCCTCTTCCATTCTGTCCATGACAACATGTTTCCATCATTGACCTCCCTTTTTCTTTTTTGCTTTAAATTCTATTGAATTTACTAAAATCAAATAACATTCCTTACAAGCAAGTCAACTTTACAAAACTAGGTTCGAAACTAATCAACCCTCACCCCTGAGAAAGAGAGTTAAGCCAACAGAATAAAACTTTAATAGAAGGAAAAATAAATAAATAAATATGTAAATAAACAAGAATAAATAGAATAAAAAAAGGGAAGAGAATCCGCTTCCTCAATTTAAATGCTTATTCTAAAATGTTATTGATTAGATCCTGCCAGATTTGGAAGAAGTTTTGTACAAATCCTCTAAGTGAGAATTTGATTTCTTCCAATTTCAGATAATATATAACATAAGTTATCCACTGACTTAAAAGAGGTCAATTAGGATTCTTCCAGATAAGTCTACGTGCCAATAGTGAAGTAAAGGCAATTACAGTTTGTTTGTCTTTCTCCATTCCCTTATCCGGCCAAGGTGGGTCCAGCGGAGCTATTCGTGCGTTTGGCCAGAGGTCCTAGCCAAACCCATAGCCAAAAAATTAAAAAAATGTTAGAATTCATCAGTAACCATATATACCACATAATACTAGCAAAAAAAATTCTGTGACGTTGTTAACGATGTAAAAAAAATTTTTTTTTATTGTACCGATGTAGACGGCCAACACGGGTCCATTGGACCCAAAGCAGCATTTCCACATTTATGCATAGATGACATCATATTTTTAGTCATTTATAGTTAGCAACACTTGACAAGTGAGCAGTTTGCTATGAATCCAACAGTCTGTTTAGTAAGACCGACTGTGTGATGTTTTGCATTCGTTGCATGACTTTGGTGGTGATGGCCACTTCATGCTGGCGATATCAGTCCAGGTCACATGATAGACTCCAGGTCCTGCTTCTGTAGCGAACTCAGCATCTTGTTTTCCACTTTCAGGATGAGGAAGATGCTGTCGAATAAGTGCAACGTCTGACTGCTGAGTGCCATAGTGTAACAAGACGTGTTTCAGACCATCATCTTTTAGTCTGCACAATGAAATGTATACAACATTTACTGACGATATTTATGTGATTAATTTCTTACTTATTTATTTCAGCCTACTCTAAGTTTCAGTCGGAAGTGTTAGCTTGTTGTTCATGTCAGGATTTATGCCATTATATGTAGTTGTTTTATATACGCAGAGTTCACATACATTTTGTAATTATTTTCAGCGTTTATTGCAGCAATAATCCTTTCAGCTGAAAATTTGCAAAAAGCAAATAGATTAAAACTGATAGAAAACATTAGTTTCATGTAGGAAAACATATTTTCAGTTTTTAGCATCCTACATAACTGTTGTGTTTGATGTTTTACATTTCTGTATATATTTAAAAAAAATCAAATACCACTCTTTATAACGTGCCTGGTAAGTATTGTTTTTCTGAGCAATTATTATTATGAACAAAGTTGATCACTTATACGACTCTCAGCAGGTATAAAAATCTGAATATTACATACCCATGCTGGCGCAATAGTTGACAAGTTGATTGTCCAGCTGTAGCCATAGTATCTAATTGCTTAGCGGAATAAAAACACCGCTCAATGACCAATAATATGAAACTGTGTACAATGAGTCGACACACTAGCAGAAATGTGTTCGGTAGTGATAAAATAAAATAAGTGAATAAATATTGTATAAATAAAAATTGCTTTTTATAGGAATACAGTAAAATGGCATCATCAAGACCATTAACGCGAGCTCAACTTATGAAGGCAATTCAGGACATAGCTGACAGAGGGCCTGAAAGTGATGAAGACGAAGGTCAAGACTGTTCCGATTCTCAGTCAGAAAGTGAAAACAACCATGAGAGCATTGCCTCAGATGAAAGCGACACACAGAGTACCGATAGAGATGATGACAGTGACCTACCAAATAACAACACTGTAGTATTCAAGGCAAAGAATGGACAGGAATGGAACTCAGTTTTCCAACCGACAGGTAAAGCCAAAGCCCACAACATATTGACAACTCGCCAAAATAAAGTCATTCTTCCACCAGGTAAAATACTTGAAGAACCCGTTGATGCGTATGGTTTATTCATTACTGACCAAATGGTCAGTATCTGATCTACGATGATAAAATGGAAGTTGTCCAATCTAATAATGTGTGCTTGAGAGTTCACTGGAAAGAGCACACTTTTATTCAATTTAATTCTGAGACCAGAAATCATTTGAAATTCTGTTAGTGCTGTTAGACTGCAGGCACAGTATTGTGTGGATCTGATATATATAGTACCATATCATCTGCATATAGAGAAATTTTCTGTTCAAGTCCTTCTCTGATAATCCCCTTTATCTCATAAGTATTTTGACAGTGAACTGCCAGTGGCTCAATGGCGATTGCAAAAAGCAGTGGTGACAAGAGGCATCCTTGACTAGTACCACATTCCAGTTTGAAGTAGTCTGAAATAATGTTAAAATAAACTGAAGCTTCTGGACTTGGTATACAGTAGTTTGATCCATGCACAAATGTTTAGGGCCAAACCCAACTTTCTCCAATGTAATGAAAAGTTGTTGATTCCATTCAACCATATCAAATGCTTTTTCTGTATCCAATGATAATAATATCTCCGGGGTGTTATACATTGTGGGTGAATAAATGTCCTCCCTCTTTCGAATGGTTTACTACCATATTGGTTGTACTTGATAGATTTTCAAAATATGTTTATTTTATTCCCCTAAAGAGTTTACCTCCTGCTAAAGTATTGGCTGATTGGAGACCTAACCTAAGTCATTCTAATATTGTTTCAGATCATGATCCACAATTTATTTCCAGATTTTGGGAATCATTTTTTAGAATTTTAGAATATTAGAACAATCTAGACGAGAACAGACCATTCAGCCCAACAAAGCTCTCTAGTCCTATCCACTCAATTCTCCCAAAAACACATCAAGTTTAGTTTTGAAGTTCCCTGAAGTTTTACTGTCTACCACACTACTTTGCAACTTATCCCATTTGTCTATGGTTCCCTGTGTGAAGAAAAACTTCATATTGTTTATGTGAAATCTACCCTTAACAATTTTCCAACTGTATCCCTATGTTCATGATGAACTAATTTTGTAATGGCTTTTGAACACTGTCTAGCAGTTGATAATGTTGAGTCAACTATAACCCATAAATCCTTGACAATGTAGCATCGGCTCCAGCTGAGAGCGAAAGTAGAAGTGAAAGTGCAAGTGAGTCTGGCTTGGAGAACTCATTGATTCCAGAATGTTCATTAGATCTGTTTATGGCCTTAAAATCTGTCCCTGCTGTCATCTATCCCCTGCGAGTCAGCGGCACTGACTCCAACCAGACTTGCTACTCCACCGACGGAGCACAAAGAAAACCGAAATGAACAGTTCAAGCTTGAGAATAAATTTAAAGCACTTGATGCTTAGCTTGAAGATGTTAAGCAAACGTTCACGACTCGTATTTAAACAATTGGCATCTACAGTTGACAAACAAACTACAGCTGCAAATTCTAAATGAAAAGTGCTTGGAGACAGACTAGCTGCACTGGAAGATGGATACAGAAGGAATAATATCAGAATAGAAGGTCTTCCTGAAAACCATTAAAGTACAAACACAGTGAAATTCATAGCTGAACTATTCTCTAAAATAATTGGAGAGGACATCAAATTACATCATTGTTACTCAAGATTTCTTTATAGATAACAATTTTTGCCCACAATCAAATCTTGTAAGTACAACATTATGGTTATCTCCAACCATGCCACTCTGATCATGTAGCTCAAATCATTATGCCCCACATACTCTCCTTGCAGCTGGCGTCTTAATCCACTTTTATTAGCTGATGAGAACTGTACAGAGTTTATATCCAAGCAAATAATTTTTTTAGAGACAAAAACATCCCCAGAGGTCTCTGCAGGAATACTCTGGGAAACTCTGAAGGCATTTTTAAGAGGACAGATTATTTCATATCTTACCCACAAAAATAAATCAGAAATGAAGAAGGCATCAGAGTTAATTAGTGAAATTACCATGTCACAATAAGACACAGGAAACATCAAAGGTTTGGGGCAGCCACTTGTATAATATCCCAAGCTGCAAAATGGGTATTTTTTCCATGAGTTGTGGATGAGTAAGGTTGAGTAAAATGGCAGTTTTAAAGGTTGTGACAGGAAATGGCATCATCTGGACCACAACCGGAAATGATGTCGCCGGGTCCCAGAAGTGACGTCATCTGGGGCACCGGAAATGGAATGGACGTCTTCTGGACTGAAAGTGACTTTGTTAATGGCGCCAGTGCTGGAAGTGACGTCATCAAAAGCGCCGCCACCTAGTGGGGTTTCCTGAGGATAATTTATTTTATTAGTAGCATTTATAGAAGCCAGAGACAGTAAAATTTTACCTCAAACATTTCGGCAAGCATTAATTACAATTTTTCCTAAGAAAAATAAGCAAAGTGATATTTTTAGGGCCACCATGTACTGTAGCAATAAGCTGACTACTTCAATGTCAGCCAGGAAGTTCAATTTAGCCTTGGTGTCAGATACCTTTGCCTCTGGGAGGCATTTTACTTTAACTGCTAGGTTAACATAGTTTGGATTTTTAACATTCAACACTATCAAGTCACCAGTTATGAGCATTTTCTTGTTCTCATCCTCAACAGACATGCTGCTGAGTGCTAAGTATTGATTCTGGGTCTAAATTGATGACCTGGGTGCCAAAGGACAAAATTTCAATTTATTAAACACAGGTTTTAGTGTTAACCAGTCACACTGTGGATGAACTGGTTCTGTTGCATTTTAATGTTTACTGACTACATGGAGGAATGGAGAGACTGAAGCCAAATCAGAAAGGCCAAATTGTCTAACTAAATTTATGGTTTGCCTAACAGCTATCTGGTTGCTAATGGGGTCCTCCAAAGCACATACTTTTCCCACCAGTTCAAAATTATCTGTACTCTTTTGGCAGTCTAGCTATACTGTTGTCAGGAAAACCTAAAGACCCACAATTTATAATGTGCCTATGAGAGGTAGAGATAGAATTTAGAGTTATTGCAGAGTTTGGAATTGTTTTTGTGCTCTCTGTAACTTTTGGTGACTCCAGAAATTTCACTCTCGCCAGTGAAAACAGGTGGTTAGCTGCGAGAACACACATTTAGACTTTGTTTGTCTACTGGATTGTCAATTTTGCTCTGCTGGTTTCTTTCCTAGTCAGATACTTTTTATTCCAACTGGATTTTATTTTTTTGTTTTTAAGTAGTTTTCTGCTCCTGATAAGGTATCAGATATTCTCTTCTGCTGCTGCTATATGTTAAGTGCTATTTTTACCTCATGCTTGAGTGTTTTGTCTTCCATGTCTGTTCTGAGGTGTGCATGTTTTTGGCTTATTTTTCTGGGAGTATGTTTTCCCTACAAACAAAAACCTGTATTTTTTTTTGGAAGCAGTCTGTAGGATTGACTCTTACCCTGTGCCCACATTGTGGTGTATTTCTTCCTGACCTTACCAGCCAGGCAGCCAGTCCCAATAAGCAAACAACACTGCCAAGAGCCTTCTAATCTTTAGTGTAAACGGAAATGTGTGAACAAAGGATGATACTTTCTAATACTTAAATATTTTTTTAAGTTTTCAAAAAAGACTGTGGGCAAATTTTTCCACAAAGACATTGTCCTTACATTGTTCTAGTTTTTTTATTCATGTGTGTTTACACCAACCTTATAACTACAATTCACGCATTTATTTCTGAAATGTTTCTAAAATTCAGTTAAGTTTTCCTGAGTAAAATTAGACTTAGTAAGTAAAACACTGGGGGTCAAATTTATAAAACTTACATATACACAAAAATATAAAATGTGTGTATGCACTTTTCCATGTAAAAGTTTTAATGGGCAAATTTGTGCATATTTATGCAACTCTGCCCCATTTACATGAGAAAGTGCAAAATGACAACACCATTGATAAAGAAGGGAAATGCAGCAAAACCATCTAAATGATGACTCACATGTATAATGTCATTCTCGTGCGAATAGGAGGCAGCTGAAGGGCTTAATGACTAGTAGTAACACATCTGCCCAGGGGGGCGCAGGGTGCACTAACTCTTTTTCTAAGTCTCCTTCAGACCTTTCCCGGGAAATCCCACCAGGAGCCACTGCTTCAGCTCGGGACACAGCACTTCCGGCCCCAGCCCCGAGGATGACATCACTTGCAGCCGCGAGGATGTCATCACTTCCCCCAGACTCCCTATAAAACCTCACTCCCTTCCTCTGGATTTCAGTCCTGTTTTGGACTCTGTCTTTTAAACATTACTCGCTATCAAACCTTTTACTTTTGCAGCCAGGAACACATTATATGGGTGGCTGCCCCAAACCTTTGCAATGTCTGGTGTCCTTTCTTTTCACAGTGGCGTAGTCTGCAGGATACTATCCCAGAAGAAACCGGCACTAAACCCAAAAGCAACTAAGGTAGGAAAATACCAAGTTTCTGGATGGGGAGTGTGTCACGGGGTCAGAAAAGACCCAGTACGGGCTCCGCTCCACAAGGACACACCTGGGCATAAATCCTACAGAAAGGAGAGGGTGGAAGGGACCCACAGACGTGGGCTGGTTTCTGGGGAGGAAACGAAAAGGGCTTCTGATGCTCTCTCGGATAAGAGAGGTGAGAGATGGGCCAGCAGGTAAAGCAAATCCAATGCTGGGAGTTTAATCTGGACATGTTGATCCCTGAGCAGGCTATGTCTCTCTGGGAGCAGGTGGCTCTGTGGCTACGGCCGTCTGACCTAACCACCTACCAGATTGTAGAACAGGTGGTCTGCTTCTTAGTCTGCTTCCAGTCTCTACCCCGGACCACTGTCCAGCTGGCCTGGGGAGACTTCCATACGATCTAGGAGCTTACACAGCTCTTAAAAAACCTTAACCCAGTCTTGAAATCTGGGATGCAGAACGACACTCTAGTGGAACCCCTAGGGACTACGTCCCACTTAATAGGTCTCTCTCACTCAAACTGGAGCCTGTGCCAAAGTCCCCGGACCCCTTGGTGTGCAACCTGTCTGGGAGCAAGGCGGAATGCAGGAGGACACAGGGATATTGTTTGTGTTCCCTTAGCAACCCCCTGGCGGCTTCACCTACTGGAGAAGTGCTGGTCAATGGGTATAAGGTCACAGCGTTGTTTGACTCTGGCAGTAACGTGTCTGTTGTTGCTTGCCGATATGTCTTACTGCAACAGTGGAATAAACAAAAGACCAGTCTTAAATGCATACACGGAGAAGTTTGTGTGTATAAATCTGCCCGGTGTTACTGTCAGGAGTGAAAGCTTAAAAGACTGTCCGTGGCAGTCCTCCCCGATCCCCCCTTTCCTGTGATTCTAGGGTGGAACTGGTCTGACAGTGAATGCAGTAGACTACTTAGTACTCCCAGTCAGTGGTTAGGCCTCATGATAGATGAGGGTAACTTGTCTCAAGCTGCCTCCACGCCATGTAACCTGCCAGCTGAGAGCGAGACGGAGAGCCACGAGGCCGGCGCAGAGACTCCTGGGGCCTCATATATAATGTCGTGCATAGAACTCACACTATAACATGGCGTAAGCACAAAAGCAGAAATGTTTATACGCACAAAAAAATCCACATGCATAAATCTATGCGAATGCCATCTTCCACATTCTTCCGCTACATAAATCCCGGTCAGCGTGAAAAGTAACGCACGTGCACGCGCTTGCTGTCCCACCCCAACTTCTCCCAGAATTACGCCTCTTTGAATATGCAAATCAATATAAATAGCCCTTAAGATCAGCCTTCTGTGAAAAGACAATGGCAAAAGCACAAGGGAAAATAGAAGAATTTCAGCAAATACCAAGTGGAGGCAAGGAAATTTGGCTATTTGTTGGTATAAACAGTGATATAATCAAGAAAAGGAAGTTGATCGAGTGATCGAAAGCTCAAGTTCACAAAGTTGCACAGTGCCCGAAATAAAAAAGAAGTTGTCACATATCAAAGTCGCCATGAAAAGGTGAGTCGTAGCCCACTGTCTGAGTGTCATATGAAAGCTTATTAGGGTACAGAGAAAAAAAAGGCACAGTGGGGAAAAAAGCTTGAAATGTCAAGTTTAATCTTGAAATTTCCACTTTAATCACATAGTTTATTTTGTCATTAAAGTACAACATCATAAACTTCATCTTAAAATCACTTAATTTACTAGTTTCTCAAATCCCATCGTAACAAAAGTAGCACATTAAATGCTTTGTTTTGTATTTGATCTTCTATGTGCTTTATTATTTGAGAATCATTATGTGCTTCCGGGCTTTCTCTTCCTCCGACAGGACACAGAATTCATTACATTCGTAATATTACAGCTCTCTGAATAATTAAAATATTGAGATGTATATGTGATATCATTTTCAAGATGATAGAAGTTAAAGCATGTTATTAAACATGGGAACATGGTGGCACAGTGATTGTTCATGCCTCACGCAAGATGCTTGCTGCGCCATGTGCGACCTTCGATAAATACTTTATTGTAGCAGTACCGTCTCTTTCAAACATACTAACCCCCAATTCCTGTCCTTACTTTTCTTTCTCCAAATACCCAATCTCCACACAATCAGCTCTGTAATAGACGTTAAGCCATCTGTAAGCTTAGAACGCAGATTCTTCAAAACTTTTAAGGAACATTGAAATATCTTTTGTAGCAGCTGAGATTCCGATCCACCTCTTGAACCCTCGGGTACCACTCCAAACACCAGGTAAAAGTCCAAGACTCTTTTATTTTGAAATAATTCCGTGCACAAAGCACCCTCCACTCCACACTACTCATATAATAAACCAATCAACAATAATACTCTCTCCTCTGCTCCCAGACACTTATCCACCCTACCTCCCAGCTCAGCTCAGTGTCTGGGCTTTCCCAGAGTCCTTTATACTCCCTGACCCGGAGGTGTTCCTGTCCATTACCCACAAGTCCTTATTCCTTCCGGGTCAGGGTAAACAGTCCTTATCTTCAACCCGGGAGCACGTCGTTTCTTTCTGTCATTGGATTATGACGCACTTCCGGGTTATAGGGCATATATGAGTCCACGGGCCTCCCGACAGCGACTCCCAGTGGTCCCCAAGGTATCCAGCAGGGCTGTGCATAAAAACTACATAGTCCATGAGGCCCTGCTGGAATTCGGGGCCCGTCCATGCTGTCGGGAGAGCTCCTCCTGGCGGCCTGGGGGTGTGGGCCGGAATATGAAGCCGACCATCCATTACACTTTGTAGTAAATGTTTAATTATTCTATCCATCTATCCTTCCAGTGTCGCGCCAGCACCAGCAAGAATACAGCGTGAGGCAGGAACAATCACTAGTGCTGTCCTCACATGTTTAATTATCTATACTAATTAATAAAAGGCAAAGCCCTCACTGACTCACTGACTGACTGACTGACTGACTGACTCATCACTAATTCTGCAACTTCCCGTGTAGGTGGAAGGCTGAAATTTGGCAGGCTGATTCCTTACAGCTTACTTACAAAAGTTAGGCAGGTTTCATTTCGAAATTCAACGCGTAATGGTCATAACTGGAACCTCTTTTTTCACAATATACTGTAATGGACGGCAGCTCGATGGCCGCGGGAGGAGGAGTTGAGTGTCACGTCATCACGCCTCCCACGTAATCACGTGAAAAGACTGTGAACGCAGTAGGGAGAAATGAAGGAGGAGCCGCAAACAGCGAAGAACAAAAAATTCATTAAACAATTGAGAAGGGAGCGAAACAATAAGAAGCGAGCGAGTAAAGCATACAAGCATCTTCATAAGGGAAACAAAGCACGGTGTAAAATGTAAGTTTAAATTAAGTTTATAGAAACGCTCCCGCTGCGGATTGCAATAACATATTCGCGAGATAAAAGTTTAATGAGAAGACACGAGGTATAAATGAACCACACGCCGTAGCGCAACGTTAGGGGCTTCACCTCTGCCGCTGACGTTCGAGATTCGATTCCCGAGAGCGGATGCAGTGAGTGTGTACGCCTGATGAGTCCAGAATTAGGGAGAAACACGTGTCGCATACTCTTTGCATTATTTGAAAGTAAACGATTAAAACCATTCTATGATCTGCTTCTCGCAACTGAAAGACGGCACATGGCGGATGTTAGCCGACTTGTTGACCGCAACGTTAGGGGCTTCAACTCTGGCACCGCAAACCGCGAAGAACAAAAAATTCATTAAACAATTGAGAAGGGAGTGAAACAATAAGAAGCGAGCGAGTGAAGCATACAAGCATCTTCATAAGGGAAAAAAGCACGGTGTAAAACGTAAGTTTAAATTAAGTTTATAGAAACGCTTCTGGGAACAGAAAAAGGGCACGTGGCGGACGTAAGGCGACTTGCTGACAAACCACAAGCGTGACCTGGCAGGTAACCACCCATACAATCAGATTGTGATTCAGAAACGAATGCCATGAATGTAATTACAACGATCTACATACTGTCAAATAAACGAAACACACGGCGTAGCGCGACAGCTGTGAAAAGGGAGCTTCACAAAAAAACAGATCCTTAACAAATTGTTATTGGTATATTTTCGATCCGTTTAAAAAGGTTTTCTTTTCTTCTTAATAAAAAATTAAAGCAGTACTTCGCCGCAACAAAGCGCGAGAATTTGGCTATATATATCTGCTTCTCACAATTAAAAGAGGGCACGTAGCGGATGTTACAATCAGATTGTGATTCAGACTAGGAATGCAATGAATGTAATTACCCCGATCTACATACAAGGCGAAAGTCTTGCAACATTCAAAGATGATGGTTTGGGATAAGTACACCATGGAACATAAAAGAGCTTATGAAGCCTTGAACCGAAAAAAGCAAGATCTCAGAGGCCGTAAAAAAAAAAAAAGGAGGTAATGTCGTTGTACTTGCTGTAGATTTTAGTCAAACATTACCAGTTATTCCACGAGGGAGACCAGCAGATGAACTCAACGCGTGTTTAAAATCCATGCTTCTCCCACGGTCGGTTATATGTCGCGTGTTCTCGGGTAGGTACACCAAAAAATGTATACATTTAAGCATGTAATGGGCAAAGAAAAAATGAGGTATACCCGAAGGCACTGCAGTAGTACTCAATGTAACTTTACTTCTTAAATGTTAATGTTTTACTGTTTAATAATTTATACGCTTCTTATATGTTGTTCAAATTCTTTTATCAAAATACCAGTGACAGCGCAATGCACGATAACATGGAGTGAATACACCATACGCATCCGCCAACGGCCGCCATGGTGTGCGCAGATAGGAGTTGCTTCTACAATAAAATAAAATAAAGATAAAAAGAGTAATACAATCATCACCCATAAAGCGGATAGCAGACGTGACGTACTATATGTGTACCAGATTTCAAGTCAATAGGTTAAACGGTTTGCGAGCTACAGGTGATTTAAAATCCTGGACAGACAAACGAATAGCCACGGTAGCAAATTACAGAGGAAGATTTTACTGTTTAATAATTTATATTTATATGAAATGCTTCTTATATATTACTTCATATTCTCATATGATATGATGTTAATGTTGTTTATATTGATTTCTATGTTATTGTAAGTGCATGTATGTGTGTATATGTATGTATGTATGTATGTATGTATATATATATATATATATATATATATATATATATATAAAATATGTGTATATGTATATATAATATATGTATATATATATGATATATCTGTATATATGTGTATATATATATATATATATATATATATATATATAATATGTGTATATGTGTGTGTGTGTGTGTATATATATATATATATATAATATATGTGTATATGTGTGTATGTGTATATATATATATATATATATATATATATATATAAATATATATATAATATGTGTATATGTATAGATATATATAATATATGTGTATATGTATATGTATATATATATGACAGCAACACTCATAACAATGACAACACAATTACATTGACAATCATGTTACGTTATTTTTAAAATGTTTCCTTTACTTTTTCATAACCTCTTAACACACTACTTCTCCATTTTGCTATATAATATATGTGCATATGTATATATAATATATGTGTATATGTATGTATATATATATAATATATGTGTATATGTATGTATATATATAATATATGTGTATATGTGTATATATATATATATATATATATATATATATATATATGACAGCAACACTCATAACAATGACAACACAATTACATTGACAATCATGTTACGTTATTTTTAAAATGTTTCCTTTACTTTTTCATGACCTCTTTAACACACTACTTCTCCGCTGCGAAGCGCGGGTATTTTGCTAGTTAACAAAATAGATTATTTAAATGAAGTTAAAATTTTATTTGTATAATATAATATAACATATTTTGCTGCATTTCATCTTAAAAATGATATCGTCATCATATGTAAATACGCTCTTTATAAAGTGGCTCAGGTTGTGCAATATTATAACTGTAGTGCAAGTTTTCAGGAAGGTAATTGTACTTATAAGTGCAAAAATTCTACAAGGAGCACTTCCATCCATCCATTTTCCAACCCGCTGAATCCAAACTCAGGGTCACGGGGGACTGCTGGAACCAATCCCAGCCAATACAGGGCGCAAGGCAGGGAACCAATCCCGGGCAGGTCGCCAACCCACCGCAGGACACACACACACACACCAAGCACACATTAGGGCCAATTTAGAATCACCAATCGACCTAACCTGCATGTCTTTGGACTGTGGGAGGAAACCGGAGCACCCGGAGGAAACCCACGCAGACACGGGGAGAACATGTAAACTCCATACAGGGAGGACCTGGGAAGCAAACCCGGGTCTCAAGGAGCACTTCATGGACTGATTGAGTGTGTTTATAGTTCTTGGGATGAAACTGTTTCTGAACCGCGAGGTCCGTACAGGGAATGCTTTGAAGCGTTTGCCGTGTGAGAGCAGTTCAATAGACAGCATGTGCTTGATGCTGTATACAGATAATTCTCTTTCCAATCAGCTGCTGTAGATCTTTGATTCCCCACTCAGATATAGTGATATAAATACTCCAAGTGGTGCAGTGAGAGTAATATGAAAAAAGATGATCCGCTGTGGCAACCCCTAATGGGAGCAGCTGAAAGAAGAAAAAGAAGTTGCAGTGAGAGTAACAACGCTAAAGCAGCCATGGTATTTGGAATACTTTGGCTATTCCCTGGACCATTATATTGTTACAGGTAAATTACAATCAGATGCCTTAAACTAATAAACAATATGCAGTTAGTTTCATTGTATATGATAAAGCCGCGTCCGAGATGTGGATCTAAAAAAGAAAGGGTAATTACACAGGAACAGTAGCACTGCTTTGATGCTCGGTGCCGCCAGTTTGCAAAACCGAGCAGAAAACTTATGTATGCCAGGGTTGGAGCTACCGTGAAAGTGTGCTTGACCTTACGCCAAGTTTAGGTTTCATACATCACGATTTGAGCATGGAAACATTCGTACACAATATTTTTGTGCGTACACACCGTTTATACATAAGGCCCTGGTCCGTTGCGGACAGTTGCGTCATTTACCCGCGCCCTGGTTTCTTTCAAGAGAGAGCAATGGAATGATGACTCTCTGAAGTATGCAAAGAATGCAGTAGTTCTCGTTAATGGCCAACGCACGCATCAGCCCATGCTACAGGGACCTCGCTTCATTATTGAAAATGACCTATTATATTGGGTTGTGGAGCATGAGGGGGAGGACCCACGGCGGCAGGTCTGTGGGTTGGCACACGCCCACCTCCTTGGAGGCCATCTTGGCTCCGAAAAAACCTTGGAGTGGATCAAGCACCGATTTTTCTGGCCGGGAATTCAATGAGGAGGTTCGCTGTTTTTGCATTTCCTGTCCGGAGTGTCAACTACGAGAAATTCCCAGGAGGGACTGTGCTCCTCTTGTTCCCCTTCCCCTAATTGATGTTCCCTTTGACCGAATTGAGGTCGATATACTAGGACACTTATAGCCTAAATAAATATATATTAGTCCTCGTGGATTATGCGACCTGATACCCAGAGTCTGTTCCTTTGTGCTCGGCTACAGTAGGGGTCTTTGCATGATACGGCATCCCTCGAGAAGTCCTAACAGACCAAGGGACGCCTTTTACCTCAGAACTGTTCAAGGAAACAGCCAAGTTACTGAAGATAAAGCACTTAAGAACCGTGGTGTACCATCCTCAAAACGACGGTTTAGTAGAGAGGTACAATCAGATTCTCAAGCAGATGCTTTGCAAGGTGGTCAGCAAGGATGGGAGAAATTGGGATCAACTCCTCCCCCTCGTTCTCTTGCCTATCGGGTAGTCCCACAAGCAGTGGCGTAGCTGGGGGTGGGGGGCAAGGGGGGGACATCTGTCCCCGGGCGCAGCATCCAGGGGGCGCCGAATTGATGTTTCCCATTGCATTTTGGCAAACAGGAGGGGGTGCGAAATCTTCAGTTGTCCCCCGGGCGCTGAAAACCCTCGCTACGCCTCTGCCCACAAGCCTCTACGGGCTTCTCACTTTTTGAGTTATTATACGGACGACAGCCCTGGGGAATATTGGATATCTTAAAGGAAGGCTGAGAAGGAGAAGCTCTTCCCTCGACAAATATACTAGAATATATTGCACAGTTACTCGATAGATTTGAAAAAATTAGACTGATTCTAAAAAGTCATATGGCGAAAGCACAAGCAGCACAGGCGCGCCTTTATGATTGTGGCACGACCCTCCAGGAGTTCCGTCCGGGGGATTGGGTCAGGGTATTGATTCCCACCTCTCTTCCAAATTGCTCGCCCATTGGCAAGGCCCTTACGAAATTAAGGAGAGGAAAGAACTGGTTAATTATTTGGTCAAACAACCTAATTGTCGCCCAAGCAGGTGGGTGTATCATGTGAACTTGCTGAAACCGTGGAAGGAAAGGGACCCCGATCTCTCCTCCGGTCAGCCCGGCTCACTCTTTGCTCAAATAGACCCCCTTAATTTTGTCAAGGAATTATTGTCCAGACAGAGGCAGGAGCTGGAATCATTTTTTCGCTCCATCCCCGATGTGGTGAGTGAAAAGACCTCCTGGTTGTGCATGACATAGTGACTGAGCCGGGGGTTATTGTCCGAGATTGGCACTATAGACTCCCGGAAGCAAAGAAAGCTGAGGTGGAACTGGAAATCAATCGAATGCTGGAACTAGGAGTGACTGAGGAAAGTTTTAGTCCCTGGTCCAGTCCCATCATCTAGGTCGGTAAGCCTCACGGCAGTTGGACGTTTTGCAATGACTTCCGTCAGCTTAACCAGGTATCCCAGTTCGATGTTCCATGACCTCCTCGAGAGTCTGGGACAAGCTAGATTCTTGACCACAGTTGACATGACGAAAGGGTACTGGCAGATTCCTTTAACGGAGTCTGCAAAGGTCAAGGCTGCATTTAGCACCCCTAGCGGACACTGGCAGTATCATGTCCTTCCATGCGGGTTACACGGGGCTCCTGCAACTTTCCAGTGTCTGGTGGACAAAGGGCCCCATAACGCATATAGTGCTGCCTACCTGGATGACGTCGTCATCTATTCCAGGACATGGAAGGAACACGTGCAGCAGGTCACAGCGGTATTGCGGACACTAGGAGAGGCCGGGCTTCGAATCAATCCCTAGAAATCTTTCTTTGGAATGAGAGAGGCTAGATATTTGGGCCATCTGGTGTGCCGGGGTACTGTGAAGCCACGGTGTTCAAAACTAAATGCCATTTTGAACTGGCCCCATCTGCGAAACAAGAGGCAAGTCCGATCATTTCTCGGTTTGGCCTGGTACTACCGCCGGTTCATACCTAGGTTCTCAGAGAGAGCGGGGCCCTTGACTGACTTGAGCTCCCAACCACATGACATGGTCTGACAAGATGAAAGCTACATTGTGTGACTTGAAACAGGCTCTGACTTCAGCACCTACATTGATAGTCCCTAACGTTTCTCTGCCATTTATTCTCCAGACGGATTCTTCGGACACAGGCTTGGGAGCCGTGTTAAGCCAAAGCATCAATGTTGTTGAACACCCCGTCATGTACCTGAGCCAGAAACTGTTCGATCGGGAGATCAGGCACTCAGCGGTGGAGAGGGAAGCCTTGGCGAATAAATGGGCGATTACTCAGTTGTAGTACTACCTCTTGGGCCAGGAGTTCACTCTGGTGACAGACCATGCACCTTTAAAGTGGATGGTCCTTCACAAGGAGTTGAATCCGCTGGTCACTAGGTGGTTTCTTGACCTGCAACCGTACAAGTTTTTGCTCATTCATTGGAAGGGGTCTCTTCCAGTGATATTTTCATAACGAAAACGAGAACTGGAACTAAAAGTATTGTTTTTTGTTTTACAAGAACGAGAACTAAAATTAAGGCAAACAGAAAAACTAAATAAAAATAAAAATTAGTGATATGTGAACGAACTAAAACAAGAACGAAAATTGAGTAGAATGAAAAAAATAGCAATAGCATTTTCGTTCAGTCCGGTTCAGTCGTGCAGAGTGGTTTTTTGTAGGTCGCCCTGAGCGTTCAGTTATGCTGCGCTGTTTACTATGCGGTGATCTTGTACCTTAGGCTTACTATAGTCACGTGGCACAACTTCCGTAAAAGACTGTTGTTTGTTTGTTGTGCACATTTGGTTTGTCGGCTTGAAGCAGTAAGCATGTGTGGGTGACGATGGCAAGTTTTGCACAAGAGTTTGTGGGTAGAAAGAGAAAAAGCAATGTGTGGAAATACTTTAATTATAGCACAGATGATAACAAAAGCAAATGTAGCGTGCAAGAAGAAGAAAAGAGTCTCGGAGTTTCAGTGCAGGCCCAGCCGGATCTGGCACTTCTCTGGTAACATGACTGCACTTCATACAGGGACGTGCGGTCCCACCTGTCATCATAAAAAGTAAAAAAAAAAACTAATAATGATAACATAAAATAAATTTGTCCAGTGGGCTGTATGATTCTAATAATTATGCTCATTTTTATAGTCAAAATCGCTGAATTTGCGCATTTCCTGATCAAATACAGAAGAGAAACGCAAGGTACGGCAGCAACGAGATGAGACGAGCCTCATCTTGGACAGCGCTATCCCTCAACGCTGGGTTGATGCATGCAGTTTGCGCGTGCCTGTTGCTGTCTCTCTGTATGTTGGCAATATAATGTTTGCACGCGCATTTATTATACACCTCACTTTCCACAGTCTGGCTAATATCTTTAATGAATGTGTGAGACATATTTAGTCTTGCTGTTTGGGCATAAAACCGCAGTGAAAAGGCACAAGTTGCAACAGACAATACTGTGCCGCACTGAAGCCCAAAAGGTGCTTGTTAGTGCTTGTTCTACGCAGAGACTCTCGGCGCCAATAAGTTAGCGATATCAGAAAGTCAAGTGCAGTGTAGTGGTCCGTTTATTTTTTATTTTTGACTGACTGCCAAAATGGAAGATTAAGACTTTTAAAGCTAAAGGAAAATAAGGAGGACTTTTGTGAATAGTGAATAAACTACTCTTTTCGGTTCGTATATTTGTAAATCTGACTCTGAAGGAGTCCGTGCCTCACCAGCCGTGAACGTCACCGCACGCCAGTGCTTCAGTACTGGCAACAGAAATCGTCAACATACAATCTGCTGTTGCCAGTAAATAGGACCTTGTCTGTGCACTCTGCATTACAGACGCTCGTCAAGTGAATATTTTAATTGTGTGGCAAATTAAATTCTTTCACCAGGATAGATTTACCTGATTTATATAAAATAATTTCTCAACTGAGACCATCCATCTGCATCCTTGACCCAAGTTTTTTCAAAGAAGTATCTGGGGTGCTAATTGATAGTGTTCTTGACACAGTAAACTCGTCATTAAACATGGGGTTCTTCCCAGACTGTCTTAAGACTGCTGTAGTTAAACCCCTGCTCAAGAAAAATAATCTCGACACCTCTGGTTTTGAAAATGTTAGACCTATTTCTAACCTGCCTTTCTTAAGTAAAATCCTAGAAAAGGCAGTCATTATACAGCTAAATGACCACCTCAATAAACATGCTATTCTTGATAAGTTTCAGTCAGGTTTCAGAACAAATCACAGTATAGACACTGCACTCATTAAAGTAGTAAATGACTTACGGGTAAATGCAGACAGAGGTTGTTTATCTGTTCTCATCCTCTTAGATCTGAGTGCCGCTTTTGATACCATTGATCACAATATTCTTAGAAATTACTTTAGTCAATGGTTGGGCCTCTCTGGCAGTGACTTAAATTGTTTTGAGTCCTACTTGGCAGGTAGAAAATTCTTTGTTAGTTGTGGTAATTATACTTCAAAGACACATGATATTCTATATGGTGTTCCACAAGGCTTTATCCTGGGTCCGCTGCTCTTTTCAATTTACATGCTTCCGTTTGGCCAGATTATCTTGGGGCATAACGTGAGATACTACAGCTATGCTGATGACACACAACTGTATTTATCAATACCGCCTGATGACCCCAACACTCTTGATTCACTGACACAATGTCTTACTTTTGTTTCTGAATGGATGAGTAGTAATTTTCTCAAATTAAATAAGGAGAAAACAGAAATTTTAATGATTGGCAAAAATGGATATAATGAGGGTATTAGAAATAAACTTGATCCATTAGGATTAAAAGTCAAGACGGAGGTAAAGAATTTAGGGGTAACTATTGACTCTGACATGAATTTTCAATCACAAATTAATCAGATTACTAAGATAGCATTTTTTCAGTTAAGAAATATAGCAAAAGTTAGACCTCTTATAACATTGTAAATGCTGAGAAATTAGTTCACGCTTTTGTCCTCTCAGGACTACCCAAAAAGACATCAATCGATTGCAACTAGTGCAGAATGCAGCTGCTAGAATCTTAACTAGGAAAAGAATATCCGAGCACATCTCTCCAGTTTTGATGTCACTACATTGGTTACCTGTGTCATTTAGAATTGACTTTAAAATATTGCTTATGGTTTACAATGCCTTAAATAATCTTGCTTTATCCTATATTTCAGAATGTCTTTCACCTTACACTCCAAATCGTAACCTTAGATCTTCAAATGAGTGTCTGCTTATTATTCCAAGAGCTAAACTTAAAAGAAGTGGCAAAGCAGCCTTCTGCTGTTATGCACCTAAAATCTGGAATAGCTTGCCAATAGGAATTCGCCAGGCTTATACAGTGGAGCACTTTAAAAAACTGCTAAAAACACATTACTTTAACATGGCTTTCTCATAGCTTAATTTTAGTTTAATCCGGATGCTCTGTATATTCAATTAATTATCACTATCATTCATGGTGGCTCCAAAATCTGTACTAACCCCTACTTTCTCTGCTGTTCTTTTTCCGGTTTTCTGTGTTGGCGACCTGCGCCACTACCACCCGATCAAAGCACCGTGATGTCCTTACATTGATGGATTAAAAGCCAGAAGTCCATCTGACCGTCATCATCAGGTTCTTCCATGTGAACCCTGAATACAATGAGGACTGACTGAGGTCATTTATGTTAGGTAGAATGCCTAGAGGGGGATGGGCGGTCTTGTGGCCTTGGAACCCCTGCAGATTTTATTTTTTTTCTCCTGTCATCTGGAGGTTTTTTTTGTTTTTATGTCCTCCCTGGCCATTGAACCTTACTTTTATTCCATGTTAATTAGTATTGCCTAATTTTATTTCCTTATATATTTTGTCTTTTTTCTCATTTTTCATCCCGTAAAGCACTTTGAGCTACATCATTTGTATGAAAATGTGCTATATAAATAAATAATGTTGTTGTTGTTGTCATCCCAACTAACTGGAAAAGGGGACTTATCGTCCCTATCTGGAAAGGGAAGGGTGATTGCCTGGATTGAGGCAACTACAGCAGGATAACACTGCTATTGGTGCCGGGTATGGTCCTTGCTAGGGTCATCCTCAATAGGATTAGTGATCACTTGCTCACCTACCAGCAACTGGAGAAGTCTGGTTTTACGCCAAGAAGTTACCATTGACTGCATCCTGGCAGTGTGGAGCGCAAACAAGAATATCGGCAGAATTTCTTTGCAGCCTTTGTCGATTTTCGTAACGCATGTTGATTGTGCTGCCCTGTGGGACATCCTGAGACATGCGGGATCCCCTCAAAGTTGCTGGATATCATGGGTGGCTTGTACACTGGTACTGTGAGTGCTGTGCAGAGTGGAAGCAAAACCTCTGTGCTTTTCCTAGTTGATTCTGGGGTTCATTGGAGTTGTGTTCTTACTCCTACTCTTGCCCATATTACAGTTTGGCACCACAGTGAGTGGCAGCCTTTCCAGCAGCTTCGTGTACGACTTTATATTTCTACCTTTTTCTCTATCTCACTGATCATTCCTACCACTTTCTTTTATGTGGACTCATTTCCTGGACACTTTTTACTACTTGGAAATGGATTTTTACACGCCAAGACTCGTCTATTCAGGTAGTCAACTTCAAGCGCTGAGAACAAAGACCTGTGCCAGTGTGGTTCCCTATTTACCTGACGAGGTAAGAAGGCGGTATCGTGGCAGCAGAGCTGGCGCTAAGCTAAAGGCTAAGCGGCTAGCGAGGAAGTGGCGATACAAGCCTCCGGTGCCTTCTGTGATCCTGGGAAATGTGAACTCACTACCAAATAAGATCGACGAATTGACTGCGCTAGTGAAAAATGTCAGGACCTACAGAGAATGCAGTTTGTTGTGTTTTTGTGAGACGTGGCTAACGACTAGCATCCCAGATGCTAACGTGGAGCTACCCGGGTTTAGCACAGTTAGAGCGGACAGAGACGCAAATACCTGTGGGAAGCGGAAATGAGGAGGACTCGATCTCTATGTGAATACAAGGTGGTGCAACCCTGGACATGTAAACGTCAAAATCTCCACTTGCTGCAGGGACATCGAACTGTTGGCTGTAAGTCTGCATCCGTATTACTTGCCCAGAGAGTTTGGACACATCATTGTTGTTATTGTTTACATTCCTCCTCAGGTGGACGTGGAGAGAGTGGGTGACATCATCCATTCCGCTGTAGCTAAACTACAAACACAGCACCCCAAGGCGCTTGTGCTAATCTCTGGAGATTTTAACCATGCGACGCTGGACAAAACATTACCTGCCTTCTCCTAGTATGTGGATTGTAGCACCCGGGGAAATAGGACTATTGAGCTACTGTATGCAAATGTTAAAGATGCATACAGCGCCACCCCACTGCCTGCACTTGGGAAAGCAGATCATAACCTGGTTCTGCTTCAGCCTCACTACAAACCAAGAGTGAGGGAGCTATCTACAACCACACACTCATTCAGGAAGTGGTCCCCTGAGGCAGAGCAGGCTCTGGACTGGGATATCCTGCAGGGATCATATAGTGAGAACATTGAGGAGGTTGTTGCACTACCGACTACATCAACTTCTGTATGGACATTGTAGTTCCAATAAGAACAGTACGCTGCTATGCTAACAACAAGCCATGGATTACAAGTGACATCAAGGGCCTTTTGAACCAGAATAAAGGACTTTTAAAGATGGTGATCAGCATGAGCTCAAGCATGTGCAGAAGGAACTCCAAGTCCAGCACAGGGCGGTGAAGGAGCAGTACAGGAGAAAGCTGGAGCAGAAGTTGTAGAATAACAGCATGAAGGAAGTGTAGGATGGGATGAAGATCATCACTGGCTGCAGCACGAAGCAGGGTGCCACCACCGAGAGAGACGTGGAGAGAGCAAACCTGATGAGCAATTTCTTTAACAGGTTTGACCACCCTACCCCACTCTCACCTCAGAGTACTGCACTCTCCACCCATCCTTCTGCTGATACCAGCATAGGAGAGAGTTTCCCCCCACCCACAATTACAGCAGCCCAGGTAAGCAGAGAGCTGAGGAGACTTCGTTCCAGCAAAGCAGTGGGTTCAGATGGAGTATCGCAATGACAGCTGAAGGCCTGTGTGTTGGAGCTGGGGAGTCCTCTACAGCGTATCTTCAACCTGAGCCTAGAACAGGGGAGAGTCCCGAGGCTTTGGAAAACATCTTGCATCACCCCAGTCCCAAAGGTATCATGTCCTAGTGAGCTGAATGACTTCAGGCCTGTCGCCCTGACGTCACATGTGATGAAGACCATGGAGCGGCTGCTGCTTCACCACCCGAGGCCACAGGTCCGCCACATCCTCGACCCTCTGCAGTTCGCATACCAGGAGAAGGTGGGAGCAGAGGATGCCATCATCTATATGCTACACCGATCCCTCTCCCACTTGGACAGAGGCAGTGGTGCTGTAAGAATTATGTTTCCGGACTTCTCTAGCGCCTTCAACACCATCCAACCTCTGCTCCTCAGGGACAAGATGACAGAGATGGGAGTAGATTCATACCTGGTGGCATGGATCGTGGACTATCTTACAGACAGACCTCAGTATGTGCGTCTTGGAAACTGCAGGTCTGACATTGTGGTCAGCAGCACAGGAACACCGCAGGGGACTGTACTTTCTCCGATCCTGTTCAGCCTATATACATCGGACTTCCAATACAACTCAGAGTCCTGCCATGTGCAAAAGTTCACTGACGACACTGTTATCGTGGGCTGCATCAGGAGTGGGCAGGAGGAGGAGTATAGGAACCTAATCAAGGACTTTGCTAAATGGTGCGACTCAAACCACCTACAACTGAACACCAGCAAAACCAAGGAGCTGGTGGTGGATTTTAGGAGGCCCAGGCCCCTCATGGACCCCGTGATCATCAGAGGTGACTGTGTGCAGAGGGTGCAGACCTATAAATACCTGGGAGTGCTGCTGGATGATAAATTGGACTGGATTGCCAATACTGATGCTCTGTGCAAGAAAGGACAGAGCCGACTATACTTTCTTAGAAGGCTGGCGTCCTTCAACATCTGCAATAAGATACTGCAGATGTTCTATCAGACGGTTGTGGCGAGCGCCCTCTTCTACACGGTGGTGTGCTGGGGAGGCAGCATAAAGAAGAGGGGTGCCTTGCGCCTGGACAAACTGGTGAGGAAGGCAGGCTGTATTGTAGGCACGGAGCTGGAACGTTAACATTGTACAAAGTTATTGTCTGTTATAACTGCATTTTTATCATTCTTTAATTTAATATTGTTTTTATCAGTATGCTGCTGCTGGAGTATGTGAATTTCCCCTTGGGGATTAATAATGTCTATCTATCTATCTATCTATCTATCTATCTATCTATCTATCTATCTATCTATCTATCTATCTATCTATCTATCTATCTATCTATCTATCTATCTATCTATCTATCTATCTATCTATCTATCGGCAATTTCTTTTTCTGCTCCACAGAGCTTCCTGGGCTATTGAGCACTTTTTGTTAAAAGAAATCTTTTATTTTATTAAAAATCTTTAGGGTCCTTTTTGTTTCTAGTTGGGGTTTGGATGATGATTTTCCCTATTGGGCATTTCTGGAAGTGTTTCTGGGACTTACATGCTTTTGTAACTCCCAGTTCATGACAATAATGATGCCAGGCTTATGAGCCAATTTAAGCATCCAAGAGCCCTTTACAATCAGTCTACACCTGTACATATCCACAAATATGTATACACCAGCTTTATAAATCAGATTTTATTTTGCCATATGCATTTCCAGTTTTTTTGGCATACACATATTTTCATGCTCAAATATAAGGAAAGTTTTATAAGTACACACCTGGTAATTAAGTCCAGAAGCAGTTCAACCAAAGAACTGAAGAGTAAGTAAAGGTTATTATTAAAATTATATTCAAAGAGATTAATTTCAGTAGTACTTCAGACAGCCTTTCAATAATATTAAAGCAAAATGGAGTCATAAACATAGACAAAAGGGGTTTGAGGCCTCCAGAATTACCATAAAGCAGGCCAGGAACCTTCCCTGGCCAACAGAGAAAAGGCTTACTTCAGATCAGCTTATGCCAGTAAACTACATGTTGGCTTCCAGCCTAGCAGGCCAAATAAAGAAGCAGCTGGTTTAAAAAGTTCAAAACGGCTATAAAGCTCCCAGAAAATACAAAGAGAAAGGTAAAAACTTTGACTAGAAGGGACAAGTCCCTCAAAGAATCTTTAAAAAGGAAATTATTTATTGCAAAACATAGCACAAAATATAACAAAATGCACAACAGTCAAGAAAGATTCAAAAAGGATTAGTCTATACTGCAAAGTCCCAATATGAAATCCACAAGCAAAATCCAAGAACAGAAGAAAAATCCAGAACCAGAAAATTTCAAAAGAAAACAATACTTAATAAAAATAAACTTGCTGGTTCTCTCGGTCTGGCTTCCAGATGAAGGCAGAGGCAGGAGCCAACCTCAGTAGTGTCAAGATGACCCCGCCTCTTAGTGCTGCTGCTACAAGGTACAGGAACTTGCCCCACATTTAAAGATGCAATACATAAATAAAAATATAAACATAAATACAAGAAAATGCAACAGATAATAATTATAATTATATTAAGTACAGTACAGTGTTAGGATTTCTAATTTGACTCTTAGTGCGTAGTATGAACCGGCCGATTATTGTTCACATAGCACTTGTAGTTGTGCTGCAGCCAGGGCTTTTTCCCTGTCTTGTATTTTTTTTTTGTAGTACTTTTTTGTTGTAGTTTTTTCATTTTTAAATTATTATTTTTCATGTTTAAATGTTGTATCGGCTAGTTTTGTTTGTTATCTGTTAATGACATGTTGTCTCTTTAAATATACTATTTTGAGCACTTTGTGGCTAGAAACCTAGTAGGCAGGGCCACCTGGACATCACTGCTGCTGTGTTCTTCCTCTGGCTTTATAAGTAGCCCAGCAGAAAGGATTTCAGAAGTGTTTAGTGGAGTTCTCTGTTTTCTGGATTTTTCTAGATCATTCATTGGATTCTACTTGTGTATTGCTTTTTGGAACTTAGTTTCTGTGGATTGGATTTTTAGGCACTTTTCATTTTTGTCAATAAACTCTCAATTTAAAAAGATGCTTAATTTGACTAGCCTCTGGAAGCCAGAGATTGTTTTCTCTGTTGGGAGGCGATGTTGGGTTAAATTTTGTGGACTTCCAATTTTATTTTTACATTTAAAGCCAACTCTCATTTTTTTGGCTTGCGTAGGTTAAAGTCAGTAGACAGCAGTTGGGGGACTAGCTGGATTGGGCTGAGCCTGGATTGGGCAAGTGAATGTGCCGGCCAGCATTTGTGGCTTATTTTGAAGGCTTCATATCCCTTTCTCTGTTTAATGTTTATGCTCCATATCCTTGTCTTATTCGTTCATTTTGCTATTTGAATTATTATTACTTGTAATAATATTGGTTTGTTCATTTGTATTTTAGTCAATACATTTATGCATTATTATTTGGTTAGGTTTAAAAATATTTATGTACTGTTTCTTTAAGTGTATTTATGTTCCATGCATTTTGAGGGTGGTTGCCCAAGAGGTAAGGCCACCTGTCAATCATTGTTGAGGGACTGCGCCCAGACTTTTAAAGGCCTATGTGATTTGCAGTCCCTCTGTGGTACATTGTGTACGTGTGGGTGGTTTGATGAGTTTCCCTTGTTTTGCTATTCCTATTCTTTGTGTTTATTAGCTTTTTGACATTTTTTGCTTGTTTAAGGATTTTGATTTGTAATTTATGTATAATGACATGGATACTGTGGATTGCCCTTTTTAGGCAACTTTTCTTTTGTAGCTCTTTTGAACATTATGCTTTTACTTTTTGTTAATAAATCTTATTTTTTTAAAGATTCCTTGTAAGACTTGTCTCTGCTCCAGCTGGAGTTACACTGTTCTTCCCCCTCAGCAGAAATCTTCAAGAGATTTGCTTTTTTTCTTTCATTTTCATAAATTTAAGTCTTATTTCTTGTTTGAGCCCTAGCTGGGTCTTAAGCCTCATATTTTCTCTGGTCAGGCTTGCCTTGGGTGAGATCTGTTTTGTGAGCTTTTTGGATGCCTCACCTGTCTGCTATTTTGGGGAGCCACTATCACAACAGTGTTAAGTTTCAATTTTCTTGTATTACATATTGATTTTTCAAAAGTACTATGTAAGTAACATTTATTTTAGTGTTTCTTTCTTGATGCTATCTTAGCTTTTTCAGGTCATCCTCATTTTGTAGACCAGACGCTTTGATCTATCACCAGATTGTTAAGGGGCAGTTATCAGAAATTGCTCTAGATGATGTCAATTAAGTGATGTTATTTATATCTGAGGTGCACTGATGATACCCATCCTAGATTATGGATACTGTGAGAGTTATACAAGTTGTTTAATGTGCTTTTTTTAATTTAAAAGCAAGTGAATTCACATGAGATCTTGGTCTGACTTTGGTAACAGTTGCATGTCCTGACCTATTATCACCTCTGTCTGTGTTTCCTTCAGTTTGCCCCAGTTTCAGAATAACCAGGTGATCATTCAGGAAAGTGAAGGGAAAATTTTAGATTTTTTTTAGAGTTTAAACATATTTTAGAATATTAGAATCCTTAGAATGAGTTGTGCAATATTAATGACATTGTAATTAAAGGAGAGAAGGTCATTCTGAAATCCTTCGGAGGAAAAAATGCTATTGCACATCCATGTTAGCCATCTGGGGATAGAGAATAGTAAACAGAGAGCTTGTGACATCTTATTCTGGCCAGGTATGTATATGCAGATTGGGGGCATGATTGGACTGTGCAACAGTGTGACAGTTTCCTTGAACATTGTGTGTCAGATACTGAAGAACCGATAATATTAAGAGTAAAACAGCAGACCCAGTTTACATGCCAGTATGCTTGACCCTGCAGCCAAGCTTTTGGACTAATATAAAACAATAATTAATCTTTGCAAGGCTTAGAAGAAGAGGGATATTGGTTATCGTCGTTAGGGCCTTTTGTAATTTTTAAATGTTTAAATTTGGATTAAGGTTTTTTTTTTTTTTTTTTTTTTTGATGGTTCCTTTTGACTTTTTGGCTCTGACCCACTCAGGTTTTTCTTGACTGTTCTCTTGGTTTTCTTCTTACTCTTTATCCTTCGTCCTGTTATATTTCAGCCAGGGTTCTTTTAAATTCTTGATTTATGTCTTGATAATTTTTGATTCTTTTGTTTGTATTATATTTATTTTTGTTTGTTTGCATTTTTCATGGTATTTGATTTGTCTATGTGTTGTAATAAGTTGTTTTTTTAAATAATGACACTCTGGAGAGAACACAAAGTGTTGGGAAATAGCCCTGTATAATGTCCATTGGACATTTGCAATAAACGAAAATACGATCAAACTCAAAACATTTGACAATCTGTAATAGGTAAAGCCGGGTTTACATAAACAAGATGGAAACAGGGAGTGATGACAGCGAAAAGAGACCGGAAGCGATGTCATTGAAGGGTGGAGAGTGAAGATGGATTCTGGGAGAGGATAGTAATGTCATCAAGGGAAGCTGGAAGTGACCATGTTGAAGGAGTTCTGGCATGCCCGGTGGCCATTTTGGAGGACCAGAAGTATGCTTTATTTTTCTTGTTGCGGTCTGTAGAAATATAGAGAGAGGAATTAGTGCTCATTATCAACCCCTTGTCTTGTGAACTTCCACTCACCTTAGGGCTAGCTGGCTGTCTCCTAAGCGCACGTATGTGACAGTGTATATACCTTGATTACAGTGTTTTGTGGGTAGTTCCCCAAAAAGTGGGCCTGCCTGCTTGTCACCACTAGGGATTGCCCTCAGCCCTGTAAATTGTGGATCAACCCACAGTCCCTTGCAGTTAATTCGAATGCATTTGGAAGTGGTAAGTTTCTTGGTTTATGATTTTCTGTGCTTAGCATGATTAATAGATTTTTGGTTCTTGGTTTTTTATTGGGACTTTGTTCACTTTGTTCACCTTGTGTGCCAGGTAATTTATTTTTGCTTTTTGTCCTCTACATTTTGTTCAGAGCATTCTTGAGAGAAATAAATCTTTTTATTTTATAAAGCTCATATGTACCCTTATTACTAGTTGGAGTATGACAGTAAATTCTACACTAGTGGGGATTTTTTCAAAGTTTTTGGAACTTATGTGCTTGGGAACTAGAAATTCATAACAAGCCTTTGTTCTTTCCCTATCAGGTTTTGGACGGGCTCTTTTCTAACCACAATAGTGCTGCTGCATAAACTCAGATGTAACAGATACATGCTTTTAATATTTTTTGTCAATATATAAGTTTCTTATTGCCTTCATTCCAGTTCCTTATTTATCCTTGTTATTCCCCTGTTTTTTGCCCTTAACTACTTTCTTTAACAATGCTTTGTTCACTGATTTTGCTTGTGTTTAGCTATATTTTTGACTACCTTGTTGCCTGCTCTTAATTTTATTTTTATTTACGGATTACGGACTGTTGAGAAAAAAAAACTTTTGGAGATCCTCCTAAGCCCCTATATTTTTAGCCTTGATTAAGGCAGCCTTGAGTATAGATGCTGAATGGTCTATAATGGGTTAAAGGAGGATGGAGTTACAAACTTATCCCTAGGGGAGATAAAGTTGACAACCACCATTAGAAAATGACAGCCAGCGTTCTTGCCACTCCGAACATTCTGATAGGCTGGGAAAGAAAAAGTTGTGAAAACAATATAAACTAGCATTATACAGTATTTGTAGCATTGACACATAGGGAGTTTTCATTTTTGTATAAAATGCCCTCCTTAGTGATTGGTAAATGTTAGTACACTGGTATCTGAGATACTTGGTCTGTGTTTTTAAATAGCTTTACACAGATGCAGAGAGGCTTGTGGGATTTGTAGTTGTAGGCAGAGAAGGATGTGACAGGACCTTTTGACTTTTCTATTTTCCACCACCTTCATTATCAGCAGCACCTAAAAACTCTTTATGAACAGGACGTATGCGGCAGAGGAGGATTTTGCACGGCCATCACTTACAGGACAGTGGTGGGTACTTTTTCTCCCAATCCTGTCTACAGCTGCTCTTTGTGAAGAGGTACGTCTCAGAAGATCATTCACTTTCTGGGCTCTGATGGTAGGACTGTGTTCCATTTTTGTGGAAAGTGGTTTACTAAAGAGGGTAACTCCACCACATCTTTCCTTCTATTAACCGTTGTTTGGACTTCAGGATACCCTTATCATAAAGATAGATAGATAGATAGATTGATACTGTAGATAGATACTTTATTAATCATAAGGGGAAATTCACATACTCCAGCAGCAGCATACTGATAAAGAAACAATATTAAATTAAAGAGTGATAAAAAATGCAGGTCAATTAAATAGATAAAATAGATTAAAAGGTAGAAAGACTTTTCCAGGACTGTAAATATCCCCAGGGTGGTTATATTTTTGTGATTACTTTTCTTTGCTGTGTTTATAAATTAATATTATAGTAAATAGTTAATATAAATATTTGTTATTTAATCTGTTTGGACATTTTTCTAGTGTGTGTTGTTAATATTGAGGTGTTAGAGTGGAAAATACTATTTTGGCTTAATTCCTTCTGTCTCTTGTTTTGAAAGAGTAGTGGCCACATCCCTACACCTCGGCATCCTCCCAGAAGTCAGGGTTCCCTACATACTGATTGATAGTGTCACACACGTGCGACTAGGAAGATGTTGTATGGACCAAGTAAAGGTAATTCCACGCCAGGCCAGGGGGTGGCGGGGTGCACTAAACTTTCTCCTGTTATCTCTGCAGACCAGCCGTGTGAAAACCTGTCTGATTTAGAACAGAAGACATTACTTCTGGTTCCGGCACCCAGAAAAATATCACTTCCTGTTCATTTGCCATGAAGAACATCACTTCCGGTTCCCTTACATCACTTCCTGTCCTATCCCTTAAAACCACCATTTTGATAAACCATCATCAGTTCTGTTTTGGACTTGGTATAGAGAACATCTCTATATTTAAAAGACTCTTTTGCAGCGAGGAATAATATACGGGTGGCTGCCCCAAACCTTTTTAAGTGTGTTGAGTCAATTCATTTTACAGTGGCGTAGTTGGCAGGATGGTGACCTCCTGGAGAGAACGGAAGTCAGAACGAAACAAAGACTCAACACACTACTCTCAACGCAAGAAAAGTCAAATGGGTAAGTACCGCTCCCGAATTGCTGAGTGGGGGTCGGTCGGGGCGTGTCAGGGAAAACTTGAGTATGCTTCGACCCATCATCCTAGATAGAGCCTGGTGCGTTTGGGAACATATCGAGGACTTATTATGGTCTCTCAAGTATGGGGACTGCCCCTAAATACCCCACAAAAGGCAAGCCTTTTGATAAAGGTGGGAGAAACCCAGGCTGGCAGGTGGAAAATCTAATGGCCTGGACCTATACACCTGCTCAAGCAGTAAAAAAGCAGGCCATGGCTTTATGGGCTAAAGTGGTAAGGTGGTTACAACCACGCAAACAATCAAGCCATTAAATAGCGGAGCAGGTAGCTTGCGCCTTGTTGCTCCGTGCCCTACCTGGAAAAATCACCCAGCCGGCCTGGGGCTTTACTGATATTGTCTTGCTAGCAGATGCTATAGAACTCCTCAGGGCAGAAACCAGCTTGGGAGTATCAGAACGGGACTCGTGTGAACTCGGGCGTACTTGCGTCCCTAATATAGAGTCTCGGAAATACAATGCGAGGCATACTCGGGTGGAACCTGGGACGTGTCGGCAGGCTCCGCGAAGCAACGACGGGGTCTGCGGAGTGATATAGGGGGAGGCTCGGTGTTCACTCGCTAACCCTCTGGCCTTTACACATACGGGAGAAGTATTAGTTAATGGAATTAAAGCTATAACTTTATTTGATTCCGGCAGTAACATTTCTATTGTTGCCTGCCATCTGGTACTACCGCGACAATGGTTAAAAATTAAAACCCGCATTACCTGCATTCACGGGGATATCCAGCATTACAAATCCGCCAGGTGTTATATATGCCAAGACGACATATTAAAAAAGAGGACGGTGGTGGTGATGGATAGTCCTCCCTTCCCCGTGATATTAGGCAGAGATTGGGTAGACATTAAAAGCGGTAGCACAGACGCTTCTTTCTCAAAATCACTAGATCTAGTCACGGACGCAGAATCAGTGCCCTCAACTTCTTCCACGCCGTGTTTACAGCCGGCTGGGGAGCGGAGTTAGGCCTCTGCAGATGACGGGGAAACACCCGGGACGTCTCAGCCACATACATCATCATCAAGCGCGGAGTCGACTCGGAATGAAAACCCACCCCTTGAGGTCGAATCTGATCCCCTCACACGCCTGCAGTTTCAATTTAGGCAGACCCTGGCTTCATTTAAAAGGAAGCAGTGGAACGATGACTCCCTTAAGTTTGCAAAGAACACAGTTGTTCTGATAGATGGCCAACGCACATTATATCCAATGCCACAAGGTCCTCACTTTGTGTTAAATAATGATCTGTTATATCAGGTAGCTGATCATGAGGGGGAAATGAGGTCACTGTTATTAATACCACGGACTTACCGGCGACAAGTCTGTGAATTAGCACATACCCATCTCCTGGGAGCCCATTTGGGACCCGAAAAAACACTTGAGCGGATTAAGCTCAGATTCTTTTGGCCCGGAATTAATGAGGAGGACCGCCGCTTTTGTACATCCTGTCCGGAGTGTCAATTGAGGCAGATTCCTATGAGGGGCCGTTCTCCTCTAGTTCCATTACCCTTAATAGATGTCCCTTTTGAACGTATTGGGGTCGATATAGTAGGACCCCTAGAACCCTCAGCCAGAGGTTATAAATATATAATGGTTCTGGTAGATTATGCTACCCGGTTTCCAGAAGCTGTTCCACTGCGCTCAGCTACTACAAAAGCTATCGCACGAGAATTAGTGGGTGTATTTGCGCGTGTCGGCATCCCTAAAGAAATCCTGATGGATCAAGGGACGCCTTTTACTTTGCAGACGTTCAGGGAAACTGACAAGCTACTTCAAATAAAACATTTAAAAACCTCGGTATATCATCCTCAAACTGATGGTCTTGTAGAGAGGTTCAATCAAACTCTCAAGCAAATGTTACGTAAGGTAGTCAACGAGGACGGAAGGAACTGGGATCAACTCCTCCCCCTCATCCTTTTTGCTTATCGGAAAGTCTCTCAAGCCTCCACGGGGTTCTCACCTTTTGAACTAGAACTTTTTAAAAACAGTTTAAAAAGCTGAGCTAATCCTGCATTTTCTGTTTTTTGTCAGGTTTTGCTATTTACAGATGCAACACAGGGTGTGTCCCAAGTGGCCATTTCCATTGTTGTTTTTGTTTAAAAGTCCTTGTCAACAGTTTACTGTATGTCAGTATTTAATATTTTTCTTTGATTTTTTTACCCCTTGTATTAGGGCCTTCCAAGTCAGATAAATAGCCATAACTGTGAAATTTTCATGTTGATGGTATGGCCATTTCATATTTTAACTATACAGGGTGGTCCAGATCTAACTATGCAATTATTGCATTGCATTAAAAGTTGCATAGTTAGATCTGGACCACCCTATATTTTTGTGTATGTCTGTATTTAATGTTGTGTCCAGGTTTCCAAATGACCATTTTGTGGTTTCTCTGTTTTTTGTCCTCGAGGCCCCCTTCAATTTTAACAAGATGTGTCTCAACTTTAGTACTCTCTTCTTTCATTGCAGCATTTGTAGAGGGAGGATCATATCTGGTTGTTGGTTCCCATTTTTGTCATCTTGTAAAATTTGTGTTGGATATTTGTGTTATGTTTATTTTATTTTATTATATTTGTATTTTTTTAATTTTAGCATACTGTCCCTAGTGGTTTTCATGTTCCAGAAATGCCTACCTTTTAAAATCCAGATATTTTAAATGTATGTTTATAATGGTTTGCATAAATATTTTTGTAACATTAGACTCCTTTTAATAACTTGACTCTGCTCAATCCTCTTTAAAATGACATGCTGGCTTTGATGAAGTGCTGGTGTAGAATGTTGCCTGAGAACTCCAACCCCAAGGTGTAAAAAAATTTAAATTTAAATTTCTAGTTCTGCGGTAATGTGGCAAATATATTTAGCAATATTGTAAATCAAAAACAAATAGTCAAAATGTTTACCATTATAAACTTAGTGCTTCTTTTTGAAATCACTGAAGTAACTGCTCACATTGGACTTAGCGAGCAAACGCCTTTGTAAATGACGGCCAAGAACCAAACAAAGAATTAGAAGGTACAGTGATAATGGACAGCCAGGACAGGGTCATTTTTTGTGCTTATTCTTTTGGTTCTTTTTTAACATTTCCTTAGGTAAATATTATTTTTTCTGTTTTCAGGTTTAGACTAATGAGAAGACAGAGCAAAGACTTGCACTACATCTGAAGTGAGAAAAATGTCTTGCTATTCTATTCCATAGCACTACGTTCATGCAGGTTTCAAGTCTTTTCTTTTAGAAGAAACATCAACCTTCTTTTCCCGACATCCAGCACAGGGCAGTGATGAGCAGGTACAGACACTTCATTTTATAAACTTCCATAAGAAAGATGAATTACATTTTGTTGATGCTGGCTTACAATGCCTATGGTATAGTGAATAAAATGTATAAAAAGACTTGTAATACTTGTCTCAGATGCATACTGTTAATCGTTAACCAATAGTAGTCAAAGCCCAAAAGATAAAAAGCCTGTTTTACATCTTCTGACAAAGAAATACAACTCTTAAAGGCCTTAAAACATTTGAAATGCATCAAATGTCCTGTCTTAATCATAGTGTATTGTAAGAAACATTGAAGACTTGTAGAATCTAATATCGAAGGCAGAAATGTTAATAATGCACAACAAATTCAGAATATACTGTACATTATTGTTTTACTTTCCTTTTTCTTACATTCCTTGTAAATGTGGAGGAAAAGGCTATAAACTTTATGATGACCATTTAAAGATTTTTTTTTTTCTTTAATAAAATGTATTACAGCAACACGGAATCCTTCAGCATCTTACCGAGGCAGAAAAGTGGTACGCTGATAATAAACCTGTGTTCAGGGGGCACGTCTCACACCCTGCACTACTATC
Organism: Erpetoichthys calabaricus; assembly: GCF_900747795.2. Lineage (NCBI taxonomy): Eukaryota > Metazoa > Chordata > Cladistia > Polypteriformes > Polypteridae > Erpetoichthys > Erpetoichthys calabaricus. The sequence goes on along the minus strand of NC_041399.2, from coordinate 116,101,864 downwards.
AATGGACAAAGACGACATTGAAGAGGCCCTTCAGAAATTTGATTTGCTATCTGAATTTCCAGAAGAAGAGGAGAGGGAATATGTTCTTAGACCCTTCATCATACTTTTTTCACACATGGAAGACATGCATTTGTTTTTAGATAACGTGAGAGGGAAAAGGAAAATGACTGTGTTTTGTGAGAAAATGTAACATAAATATACATGTCCAGTTACATTGTTCAGTTACAACCTACAATTATTGTTCTATATTTTATATATTCTTTAATTTTTTTGTAATAAATGTTGCAAACCAACTTCATCTTTGCAATCCATTGCCTCAGATCTGCACTTCTTAGTGTTATGTATTAAAATAATGTTTTTTAAGGCAGGGCAAGGCAGTTTTTATTTATAAAGCACATTTACAACAGCCAGAACTGATTCAAAGTGCTGTACAAAAAAGGGTAAAAGAAGCATTTCAAATATACAGTATGTACACATCATAAACTGCAAGCATGACCAAGCATAAAAGATAAACTCAAAATACCCACAACCATACATACATATTTATAATCATGAATGTACATGAGCCAACATATACAAACAATGTCAACCTCTAGCAGGGTTAAATGGCAGCAAGAAGAAATAAGACTTGATAAAACTGATGACTTAAAAATGGCCTGTGTTGGGGCAGACCTAATATAATAAGGCGAGCCATTCCTGAGAAAAGGACCAGCCACTGCAAACACCTGACTCCTCCTTTGCTTCAGCCTTAACCTTGGCACAACTAAGAGCATCTGGCTAGTAGACCGCTGGGCTCTTGTTGGTACATACAAGTGAAGAAGTTCAGAGAGGCGAGATGGGGCTGATCCATTCAAACATTTGAAAACAAGAAATAGAATTTTAAAATCAGTTCTGAAAAGGACCAGAAGCCAATGAAGCAAGGTCAGTATTGGTGAAATATGGCCTCACTTACAAGAGCCATTCAATAAGTGACCAGCAAAGTTGTGGAATAGTTGTAGGTGTCATAACAAGACCTGATCAACACCTACCTAGAAAAACTGCAGTAGTCCAAATGAGGTGTTATTAAAGCTTGGATGGCCTTTTCAAGATCACTGAAAGAAAGCAAAGCCTTTACCTTAAAGTCTCAGCTGGAAAAAGCTTATTTAACGTCACAATTTATCTGTTTGTCAAGTTTGAATGAGCTGTCAAAGATCACACCTGGGCTCCTAACTGAAGCTTTATGATATGTATATGGCAAGGGTTCCAACAACAACATCAGAGACACTCAAACCTTCTAAACTTTTGGACACCGTGTTCTATTATCATTTAGTTTAAGAAAATTCATTGCCATCCAGGTTTTAATATCATTCAAGCATGCATGGAGGGTCTGTATTGTCTTGCTTTGATTTTTGTGAAAGGAGAAGCCATAGTTGTTAACAATGGAGCCTAAAGGTAACATGCATATCAAAAAGAGAACTCGTCCAAGGATGGAACCCTGTGGAACCCCACAAGTAAGATAAGCTACAGAGGATGAGAACTCACCCAAATGAATAGAAAAGCTCCTATTTCTTAGATAAGATTTAAACAATTTAAGGGCATTACCTTGGATGCCAATATACTGTTCAAGGTAGGATATAAGAATCGTAAGATCCACAGCATCAAACGCTGAGATAAGATCTAGCAGTACAAGAATAGCAGAATCTTCAGTATTAGTAGTTGGGAGGAGGTCATTGTAAAACTTTAACAAGGCTGTTTCCGTGCTATAATAAGATCTGTATCTGGATTGGAATTTTTCCAGAATACTATTTTCATCCAGAAATGTTTGAGTTAGGACAACTTTTTCTAAGAGTTTAGATAAAAAAGGCAGTTTAGAAATTGGACTGAAATTTGACACATTAGAGGGTCCTTATTTTGTTTTTTTAATAGGTTTCTGCACCACAGTGTGTTTCAAGGCAGCAGGAACACAACCAGAAATCAAGCTAGCATTTATTAAGGTAACAATACTTGGTCTGACAGAATCAAAACTCCCCTTAACTTATCGATAAGGGACACTGTCCAGGGGGCAATTTGTAGGATTCAGGCGTTGCACCAAATCAGACAACAGAGGCGATGATACAATCAGGCTCAAAGTGGTCAAAGGCAGCTGAACATGGTATGGGAAGAGGTGAAACAGATGACCTAAAAACGGTAATCTTATTTACAAAAAAGTATATCTCCGTTTGGAGAGTAAGTTGGGGTATGCGAGAAATGACAAATTCTTAATACAAGAAATTGTATATGGCGATTAAAGGATTTACATTCACTAAAAAACTAATTTGTAATTATTGCATCTACCCAAACAAAACATTTTTAAAGTTAAGTTTAAAATCTGGATCAATGTGTTAGTTTGGTTATAAAATAAATGAAAGATGGTTTATGGAAGTGCAACTTTCAATAATGCAAATTTTTACATTTCTTTAGAAAAACAAACAATAATATCTATTAAGCAATTTGGGAGACTTACCTTACTTTTTTGATAAGTACATACTTATAAGTTAGGGTCCCAGGGAAAAGAATTATGCATTAAAATTAAAAACCAGGAAAAAGTTTAATAACTTCACTTGAAATTTATCAACATTATAACAGCAGCGTAGAACAAATTTACGAAAACACAATTCAAGACAAACAATGGAAATGAAGGTCCCCATGAACTATAGTAAGCTGGATCATTTAAAAAATTGTTCAATTTAAACAATTTTAAACGTTTATTTTACTGAGAACTCGAAAGTTTACACCGTTATTTTCATGCCTGTTGATCATCATTTATTTTGTAACATAATAAATTAATGTCATTAACGGAATTTTCCCTTTTATTAAACGAGGTTCCAGAAATAATGTAGAAATAATTTCAAATATTTTGGACGCTAGAATTCACTATAACAGCAGTTAGAGCAACCACATTCATATTTAGTATGGTGTTTTCGTAATCTAGAAATATGCTATGTCCTCTTTCTTTTAACTATAGAATCCTGAATCATAAATTATAAAACTGTTTTTTTTGTTTCTAAAAAGAAATACGACAGTAATACCATAAGGAGAAACTCAGATTCTTGCCTCGTGACTGGAGGAAGGCATATTAATATCATCTTTTAGGGTTACAGGGTTAATCAATGTTACTAGTTTTTCAACGAAGGACACGAATCCTGGGGGCATGGTGTGGAAGGCGGGGGGCATCGAAGGTGGAGGTGTAGAAGGCCGAGTCTGTGACCTGCAGCCGGATACAACTGGCTGCTGCAGGAAGCAGGAGGCCTATGTGACAGGAAGTAGGAAGTGAGTGCAGCAGCAGTAAGCATGATGTGTTTATAATCTCGGTGTTTGTTCTCTCAATCAATCGTTCACCATCCTGCTTAGTTAGCCCTTGTGAAGGGATTCTTTGTAAGTTATCTCTTTTTTCTAGTTTTATAGCCTTTGTTTAAGTAACGTTGGATAGTGGATGTCAAAGTAAATGGTTATATTTCAACACAAAAAATTTAATGAGCTTTCGGCTGTTAAGCTCTTAGTTAAAAATGCTGCTGTATTTACTTTATATTACTTATACAAGTACTTATTAGTGTTTGTTTGTATATGTATTTACAGTTTCACACCATTTGTGTAATTAAACATTCTCAACTTACTTTATGGTTCTGGGAATTATTGCATGAAGGTGTTTAGCTTGCTGGATAATTGAACAGGAGATTCAGTGAGGCCAGTACATCCTGATTGGTTATTTTGTTTTTCTTAAAATGCAATATATAAAAAGTATACAAATTTCAGTGTGGAAGAATTTTGTAATAGATACTATGTTACTGTATTATATAATCTTTGAGGACATCATACAGAGGATGCGACCTTCAACGTGTTCATTGGACCCTTTTCCTACTCCTCTGGTAAAAGCTAATGTATCAGATATAAGCCCTCTTATTGCTGACATCATTAATCACTCTCTCCGGAGCCGCTTAGTCCCACTGGCCTTGAAAACCGCAAAAATTAGACCTCATTTAAAAAAATCCTCTTTGGATCCTGAAGTAATAGCAAACAATCTTCCGATCTCCAACCTTCCATTTTTGTCTAAGGTTTTAGAAAAGGTTGTTTTGGTTCAGCTTCAGGATCACCTCAAAAAATTCAATCTGTTTGAAAAATTTCAGTCTGGTTTCCGAACTTCTCACAGCACAGAGACAGCCCTGATTAGAGTCACCAATGACCTCCTGATGGCTGCTGACCATTGCTCTCCATCACTCCGTATCCTCCTGGACCTTACAGCTGCATTTGATACGGTAGATCATAATATTCTCCTTCATCATCTTCACTATACAATTGGACTTTCTGGCATTGCTTTCGAGTGGTTCAAGTCCTATCTTACAGACAGGACTGAGTATGTGGCCTTGGGGGATGCTAAATCTCAGACCCACACGGTCACCTGTGCAGTCCCACAAGGATCAGTCCTTGGGCCGACCCTCTTTAATATCTATATGCTATCCCTGGGTCACATCATCCGCAAGCATGGAGTTTCATTCCATTGCTATGCCGATGATACACAGCTCTATGTGAAACTGGATTTGACTTCTCTTACACCTCCATCAACTTTTTCCTCTTGCTTGGATGAGATTGAGGCCTGGATGTCCAAGAACTTCCTCAAGCTGAACAGCACCAAAACCGAAGTTCTTTTAATTGGCACCCCCCATCAACTTCATTCCTGTGTAAATTGTTTCTGACCGTACCATTGCTCTTTCCCCTTGAGTTACAAATTTGGGTGTCAAGTTAGACTCCCATCTGTCATTTGATACACATATCCATCACCCTTGTAAAATTGCATTCTTTCATCTCTGAAACATAGCCAAACTCCATCCGTACCTCTCCCTCTGTGATACTGAAAAGCTGGTTCATGCCTTTGTTTCATCCAGGCTGGACTATTGTAATGCACTCCTCATCGGGATACCCAACAAGAGCCTTCAAAAGCTCCAACAAATTCAAAATAGTGTTGCAAGAATCCTGATGAGGGTGCAGAAATATGAACATATCTCACCAATCCTTCAGTCACTTCTTTGGCTCCCTATCCATCTCCGTATCGAATCCAAACTCTGTTCACTCACCAGTGTATCCATGGAAATGTTCCAAAATATCTTAAAGAACTACTTATATTACAGTCCACTACAAGAAACCTCCATTTTACAAATACCTACCACCTTCGCCCCCCTGTGACCAAACTTCGTACAATGGGTGACCGACCCTTTGCAGCTGCTGCTCCACGGCTCTGGAATGCCCTACCAGAGAGCCTAAGAACAGAACAGATTGTGGGCTGTTTTAAAAAACAGCTAAAGACTTTTCTATTTAGGAAAGCTTATTAACAAGAATGCTATAATTACGAGTTGTTTTATCTCTGTTTTTATCTTGCCTTGCCTTTGTTTAATCTTTTTATGTTGCACTTTGTGATTTACTGCTAATGTAAAGTGCCCTATAAATAAAATGTATTATTATTATTATTATTATTATTATTATTATTATTCTGGGGCCACCCATCCCCTTTTTTCACTGGCTCTGATCTGTTTTGAGATGAGCAGAGAACACAAAGTAAGTTGTTATCTATTATAATGGAAAGTTTTCTTTCATACATGGTAAGTCACAAGAAAAGTTAAGTTTTCTAATTTATACCTTATCACTTCAAAACCACTTGTAAAATATTACAGCAGAACACACACCCAGCAGTTGTTCAAGGTCCATCCTCATATCCATTGGTTGTAGCTTACTTTCCTTTTTGTGATCAAATTTGTATTTTTTGGTCAATTAAAAATAAACAGTAATTTTTTTCTGAATTCTAATGAATCCAATATTTCACAAACCATGAATCAGTGCGTTAAATGAAAATGCAGTGGTCCAAATCCAGAAAATTCACGGACAAAATCAAAAGGGAAATAAAGAAGACTAAATGAAACAATGATAAAGCTGAAGAGAGATCTTAACGTTGTCCTTAAACAACTGCTGTGGTAGTTCCCCAGCTGTATCAGTAGATGGTCTTGCCTCCATGGGTTTCACATAAAGGAAAAGAACTGATGACAAAAAGCATTATGTAGAAACTTAACATAATACCAAACAGAAAAATAAATAAATAACACTATATTGAAAAAACAAATATATAAAGAACAAAAACAAACCATAATAACTTTACATTAACAAATTATATATAAATAATAAAAAGACTGAATAAACATACACTAAAATTAGGACCAGGGCAACAACTTTGGTGAACCCTAACAGTAACCTGTAAAAATGGAAAAGTCTTCAGTCTTGTTAAACTCTTAGGGTACAATGTTGCTAGTGTAAGAGTTAAATTTAAACCCTACTCCAATGTGCACTTGGCATATGTGTGAGTCTCATATCCTTCTGAGCTTATGCTTAAAAGCTGACACTGTTATTACTATGATAAATGTATTTCTTGTTATTTTATATAACCCCTTAAGAGAAAATGTAATATTTATTGCATAACCATTCTTCTATAGTACTAAGTTTCCTGTTTTTTGTACCCAGCTGGATCATAATAAATTTAAGCCATTGTTCTTTTTTTTTTAAACCATGAGAAACAGGGTATACATGAAGAAATTCACACATCTCCTTTAATCAGAATAAAAGTAATACATTTAAAATGTCACGTATATCCTAAACAAACAGGACTATCAATCAAATTGTGGTCATCTAAGGTATCAACATCTGCCATATCCCGTTAGCAACTAGGTATAACCAATCATGTTAAAAATTTTATTATGTGATGAATTCCTCTTAAAGAATAGTGACCTAATCAATTCATTGTATAAATATAGCACAGGGGACACTTTTTGTTCTTTGTAGCATGTGACTAACATGTAATAAACTTGTAAGGGAAGACTTTAGGAAAGTAAAGACAGAGGGTTTATCACAAGGCGCCAACCACTGGTAAACCTCAAGCATAGTAAGGGCAGATTAGACTTTGCCAGAAAATATTTTTTACATGCCTGTCCAGTTCTAGAACAATTTTCTTTGGACAACGAAAACTAAGATTAATGTATACCAGAATGTTGGAAAGGGAAGAATAGGGAGAAGAGAAGAAACAGCTCATAATTTGATGAATACCACATCATATGTGAAACATGGTGGAGGCAGTTTTATGGCATAATCATGCATGGCTGCAAATGTAAGTCAGTCTCTAGTGTTTATTGATGATATGACTGCTGGCAGAAATAGCAGAATGATTTCTGAATGTATATGTATGTATTTTCAGCCCAATGCTGCAAACCTGCTAGGATGATGCTTCACAATACAGATGGACAATAAGCCAAAACATACTGTGAATGCAAACTAAGTGCTTTTCAAAGCAAAGAAGTGGAATATTCTTCAATGGCCAAGTCAGTCAATTGACCTCAACTCAACTGGAGATGCATTTCACTTGCTGAAAACAAACCTGATGGCACAAAGTCAAACAAGCAGCAGCTGAAGATATCTGTAGTAAAGGCCTCGCAAAGTATCACTAGAATGGAAACCTAGAACTTGGAGAAGGTCAAGGGTTCCAAACTTCAGGCAGTCATTGACTGTAAAAGATTTTCAAACAAATATTGAAAACGATCATTACATACATGATTATAGTAGTTTGTCCAAATACTTTTGACTCCCTGAAAGTAGGTGGTCCATGTATAAAAATATCTGCCTTTTCTAAACAGCTTATACAATATTTTTATTAAACCCCTTGAATTAAAGCTGACAGTCTATACTTTAATCACATCTTGACTGCTTTCTTCCAAACACGTATGCACCTGACTGTATATAGGAAACAACTGCTCCATACTTTAACCATTGGTTCCTACCATTCCAGATGAATTTAGGGAGCAGGGACTTGACATTACACCACAAGAACAGGCATAACTGGAATTATGGAACTGACAAAATTCAAGGTAGTTACAATAATTATATTTATTACAGCAAATCAAGCAGTATAGAACTGAAAAAGGTGGGGACCAGGAAGACTAACAATTTTTGAAGAAAATTTGGTGATAATTAGAGCAATTTTATTCATGAATAGATATCTATCTCCAAATATCTAAACTTATTGGCCAAATAAATGCTGGTAGGAATACTACTAATGATGCATTTTGAATTGGGTGGCTACAGAACCAATCTATTCCAATTAATTTTACAATATAATCCAACAATTTTTTTTAAATGTTGTTCAACCAATTTGAGACCTGAACAATTGAAAATCATTTGTATATAAAGAAAAGGCATGTGAGGTGTGTATGATACTGATCATATGTAAAGCCTATAAGCAGTGCTCCAGGAGTAGTGCATATAGGAATGAAGACAATGGATAACCCTGATGAGATTCTCTCACAATAGAGGAAGAATAACATGCAAGTGAATTGTTAAGTGTTACTATAAGGAAAGAAGTAAAGCAATTTATTCACATTAATTCTTTCAAGGCTAATTTATTGTCTATATTTGTAAGAGAGAGTTGTCATAACATGGGTTCTTGTTATGTTTATGTCTTAAGTATCTGCTGCAATTTTCAAGCTACAACAGAGCTAATAGCTATTAATGAATGACTGAAGAATCTGAATTAAGGTGGTTTTATTAGATGGACGAATGGTTTAGACAACTCCTTTTCCCTTATATAAGTTCAGACTCAGGCTTTGTTCTTAGTCATGGCAAGCAGTGCCAAGTGTAACTCTTTAAGAGAAATTGGGGCATTAAGTAAAGATTCCTACTGCTCTGTGAAAGTCAAGGTTATGCAACAAATAATTAATTTCAGCATGGGTCAAAGTGCATTCTTATGAAAATAAAATGAAGTAGTAAGAACAAAATGTAGAGTTGATTTCTTTTCAACATTGTGTTTAAATAGAAAAAATTGTAGCAAATAATTCATACTTACATTGATGCAATGTGAGGTATGTGAATGCAGGATTTATTTCTGTTCAAGGTTTTCACATTTTTAATTTAACTCCGTTCTAAGCACTTCAGCACAATCAACGAACCTCTGAGAGACTACTTCTCTAGTGATGGAAAGTAATAAAAACAATAAACAATTTAATTCACTTTTAACTAACAAGATTTGGAGTTCAATTTTTGGGTCATGCCCTAGAGAGTGTAGTTATTACAAAAATGCCAGTTGAGTATCAAATACAAATATTTTTTTTTTAATTTAGTATGATTAGCATGAGGCAAAAAAGACTGGATAATTTCTGATGAATCATTCAATGCCTCCTGTACAAATGAGGCATCAGAAAATGGAACTTTTGTATATTGGTATAAATTCTTACATTTTTTAAGCTAAGAACAAAACTGGTCATTTTTCAAAATAGTTACATTGAAAATATTCTTAGAAGCTTAAAGGAGAATGAGAGAAAGATTAAAATTAGTGACATTACCCTTGTGACCTGACTGTGATATTGAAACTAGCCCTGCAAACGTCACCCTATTCATTTTGAGCCACTGATGGTCTTTTGACTATTTAGCACAGTTTTATTTATTTAAAATTTTATTTATTTCCAAAAATATGAATTACAAGAGAAGTCATATATGCATACTATAAACAAAAAGAAACAAGTCAGTTCAATCAAATATATAAACAATCCATACAGTATATCACAGAATGAGATAAGATTTATTAATCTAAAACTGCACTCATAGCCTAACCTTTACCCAAAACAAAAGAGCTAATTTGTAATAAAAAACACCATATTGATTAAAACAATAGGAGTTCAGCAAAACATTGTTAGGAGCACAGCAGTCCTTTTTTTAGAATAACATTAATTAATGCTTGCCAAAACTAATAGATCTTCCCAAAGAAAATGAGATTTGTTGCTAGTTTTAGGTAATGTCATTTTTTCCCATTAAATTGGTTTGATTTTTAAAGACACTACTGTAGTACTAGGGTGTTGTACCGTGTTAGCCATTATGAATGTAGTGAAAAGTCAAGCAAAATCCATCCATTTTCCAACCCGCTGAATCCGAACACAGGGTCACGGGGGTCTGCTGGAGCCAATCCCAGCCAACACAGGGCACAAGGCAGGAACCAATCCCGGGCAGGGTGCCAACCCACCGCAGGACACACACAAACATGCCCACACACCAAGCACACACTAGGGCCAATTTAGAATCGCCAATCCACCTAACCTGCATGTCTTTGGACTGTGGGAGGAAACCCACGCAGACACGGGGAGAACATGCAAACTCCTCACAGGGAGGACCCAGGTAGCGAACCCAGGTCCCCAGATCTCCCAACTGCGAGGCAGCAGCACTACCCACTGCGCCACCGTGCCGCTGTCAAGCAAAATGACACCTTTTTTTGGGCTAACTAAAAAGATTACAATATGCAAGCTTTTGAGGCAACTCAGGCCCCTTCTTTACACAAGATGAGGCCTGAAGAAGGGGCCTGAGTTGCCTTGAAAGCTTGCATATTCTAATCTTTTTAGTTAGCCAATCTATATAGCTATCCAAAGACAAAATGTAGAAACAAAATTCAATAAACCAAGAATATCCAAATAAAGCAATACTAACAAAAGCACTTCAGCACAATCAATGAACCTCTGAGAGACTACTTCTCTAGTGATGGAAAATAATGAAACAATCACTTTGTTACAGTATTTAGGTATATTTTTTACATATCTGTACTTTACTTAAATAGATTTACTTTTCTACATGGCATTGCATTACATTTCACAGTCACATGAATGGTTTGTTTTTTTTGCATGTCTCTTTTCAGTGAATTATGGGAATCAATTCGTGAGTACAGACTATTTGATTCAGTGGAGCTCAACAGGAGTTCTAAAATGTATGTGTGATGCTGTTAGCTTTTTTTGTTTGGAGGTTTAAAGCACATGTGTGATGCAATTTAAACCAGGGTTTCTTAAACTATTGAAAACGGACATGTCTTTGTTGGGTCACCATATAATTGTGTGGTAAAATTTACCAAGATTGTCATAGTACAAATTCTGTATTGAGAAAAAAACTGCTAGCTATTTAGTGTAATTTTTTATTTTTTGCTGCAGTGCAGTATGTGAAACAATGCCATTTATGCATCATGGAGCGCTTTCATTTCTGTGGCACTAAAATATAATAAATATTTCCACCTTCCACCTCATAACCAGTGAAACAATCAAACTGAGAAGACTGACAAAAAAGACGGCTATAAGAAAGGGGGAGAGAGGAGAAGATAACAGACAAACTTGCAAGGTGAAGGGATCAGGGTGCTAGATCAAAATATAGATTCATAATGCTTCAATAGTCTTAGTTGTATTGCATGATAATGACTTAAAAATGCAACATCATATATTTGCTGACTTTACTTTTGTATGACTGATATACAGTGCATCTGGAAAGTATTCACAGCGCATCACTTTTTCCACATTTTGTTATGTTACAGCCTTATTCCAAAATGGATTAAATTCATTTTTTTCCTCAGAATTCTACACACAACACCCCATACTGACAACGTGAAAAAAGTTTACTTGAGATTTTTGCAAATTTATTAAAAATAAATAAACTGAGAAATCACATGTACATAAGTATTCACAGCCTTTGCTCAATACTTTGTCGATGCACCTTTGGCAGCAATTACAGCCTCAAGTCTTTTTGAATATGATGCCACAAGCTTGGCACACCTATCCTTGGCCAATTTCTCCCATTCCTCTTTGCAGCACCTCTCAAGCTCCATCAGGTTGGATGGGAAGCGTCGGTGCACATCCATTTTAAGATCTCTCCAGAGATGTTTAATCGGATTCAAGTCTGGGCTCTGGCTGGGCCACTCAAGGACATTCACAGAGTTGTCCTGAAGCCACTCCTTTGATATCTTGGCTGTGTGCTTAGGGTTGTTGTCCTGTTGAAAGATGAACCGTCGCCCCAGTCTGAGGTCAAGAGCTCTCTGGAGCAGGTTTTCATCCAGGATGTCTCTGTACATTGCTGCAGTCATCTTTCCCTTTATCCTGACTAGTCTCCCAGTCCCTGCCGCTGAAAAACATCCCCACAGCATGATGCTGCCACCACCATGCTTCACTGTAGGGATGGTATTGGCCTGGTGATGAGCGGTGCCTGGTTTCCTCCAAACGTGACGCCTGGCATTCACACCAAAGAGTTCAATCTTTGTCTCATCAGATCAGAGAATTTTCTTTCTTATGGTCTGAGAGTCCTTCAGGTGCCTTTTGGCAAACTCCAGGCGGGCTGCCATGTGCCTTTTACTAAGGAGTGGCTTCTGTCTGGCCACTCTACCATACAGGCCTGATTGGTGGATTCCTGCAGAGATGGTTGTCCTTCTGGAAGGTTCTCCTCTCTCCACAGAGGACATCTGGAGCTCTGACAGAGTGACCATCGGGTTCTTGGTCAGCTCCCTGACTAAGGCCCTTCTCCCCCGATCGCTCAGTTTAGATGGCCGGCCAGCTCCAGGAAGAGTCCTGGTGGTTTCGAACTTCTTCCACTTACGGATGATGGAGGCCACTGTGCTCATTGGGACCTTCAAAGCAGCAGAAATTTTTCTGTAACCTTCCCCAGATTTGTGCCTCGAAACAATCCTGTCTCTGAGGTCTACAGACAATTCCTTTGACTTCATGCTTGGTTTGTGCTCTGACATGAACTGTCAACTGTGGGACCTTATATAGACAGGTGTGTGCCTTTCCAAATCATGTCCAACCAACTGAATTTACCACAGGTGGACTCCAATTAAGCTGCAGAAACATCTCAAGGATGATCAGGGGAAACAGGATGCACCTGAGCTCAATTTTGAGCTTCATGGCAAAGGCTGTGAATACTTATGTACATGTGCTTTCTCAATGTTTTTATTTTTAATAAATTTGCAAAAATCTCAAAGTAAACTTTTTTCACGTTGTCATTTTGGGGTGTTGTGTGTAGAATTCTGAGGAAAAAAATGAATTTAATCCATTTTGGAATAAGGCTGTAACATAACAAAATGTGGAAAAAGTGATGCGCTATGAATACTTTCCGGATGCACTGTATATTAAAGACTGTCCATAATGTCACTAAAGAACACACAGAATTAAGGGTTTTGCAAATGCAGGGTTATTCAAAAAAGAATGTCCTGACTTGAAATGAGGGTAAAAAATGAAAATGGCACACAAATGTGACGCTTTTCAGGAATTTGTGAAGGTATACAGGTGCTGGTCATAAAATTAGAATATCATGACAAAGTTGATTTGTTTCAGTAATTCCATTCAAAAAGTGAAACTTGTATATTAGATTCATTCATTACACACAGACTGATGTATTTCAAATGTTTATTTCTTTTAATTTTGATGATTATAACTGACAACTAATGAAAGTCCCAAATTCAGTATCTCAGAAAATCAGAATATCAATTAAGACCAATGCAAAAAAAGGATTTTTAGAAATGTTGGCCAACTGAAAGGTGCATGAGCATGTACAGCACTCAGTATTTAGTTGGGGCTCCTTTGGCCTGGATTACTGCAGCAATGCGGTGTGGCATGGAGTCGATCAGTCTGTGGCACTGCTCAGGTGTTATGAGAGCCCATGTTGCTCTGATAGTGGCCTTCAGCTCTTCTGAATTGTTGGGTCTGGCGTATTGCATCTTCCTCTTCACAATACCCCATAGATTTTCTATGGGGTTAAGGTCAGGCAAGTTTGCTGGCCAATCAAGAACAGGGATACCATGGTCCTTAAACCACGTACTGGTAGCTTTGGCACTGTGTGCAGGTGCCAGGTCCTGTTGGAAAATGAAATCTGCATCTCCATAAAGTTCGTCAGCAGCAGGAAGCATGAAGTGCTCTAAAACTTCCTGGTAGACGGCTGCGTTGACCTTGGACCTCAGAAAACACAATGGACCAACACCAGCAGATGACATGGCACCCAAAACCATCACTGACTGTGGAAACTTTACACTGGACCTCACGCAACGTGGATTCTGTGCCTCTCCTCTCTTCCTCCAGACTCTGGGACCTTGATTTCCAAAGGAAATCCAAAATTTACTTTCATCAGAGAACATAACTTTGGACCACTCAGCAGCAGTCCAAAGGCGAGACGCTTCTGACGCTGTCTCTTGTTCAAGAGTGGCTTGACACAAGGAATGCGACAGCTGAAATCCATGTCTTGCATACGTCTGTGCGTGGTGGTTCTTGAAGCACTGACTCCAGTTGCAGTCCACTCTTTGTGAATCTGCCCCACATTTTTGAATGGGTTTTGTTTCACAATCCTCTCTAGGGTGCGGTTATCCCTATTGCTTGTACACTTTTTTCTACCACATCTTGTCCTTCCCTTCGCCTCTCTATTAATGTGCTTGGACACAGAGCTCTGTGAACAGCCAGCCTCTTTAGCAATGACCTTTTGTGTCTTGCCCTCCTTGTGCAAGGTGTCAATGGTCGTCTTTTGGACAACTGTCAAGTCAGCAGTCTTCCCCATGATTGTGTAGCCTACAGAACTAGACTGAGAGACCATTTAAAGGCTTTTGCATGTGTTTTGAGTTAATTAGCTGATTAGAGCGTGGCACCAGGTGTCTTCAATATTGAACCTTTTCACAATATTCTAATTTTCCAAGATACTGAATTTGGGACTTTCATTAGTTGTCAGTTATAATCATCAAAATTAAAAGAAATAAACATTTGATTAAACATCAGTCTGTGTGTAATGAATGAATCTAATATACAAGTTTCACTTTTTGAATGGAATTACTGAAATAAATCAACTTTGTCATGATATTCTAATTTTATGACCAGCACCTGTATATAGCGCTGTGGCAGTGGTTTATGCTAAATTAAGTCTCAGTGGTAATGGACAACTGGTCGTTTCCTCATTACGTGTTTGCCTTTATGGCATCTAAATCTGTAACCAAGGTGCAAAGAGCACTTTGCATTAAGTTTAACATGCCTTGGGGAGAACTAATTTGTTTTAGTCATGCTATTTTAAAGTAGTTTGATAAATATCAATCTACTGTTAGTGTAAAAGACATGTTTGTTAGACAATTGAGAATTGTAAGAATACCTGAAAATATCAAAAGGGTGAGAAAAGTAGAAATTTAGCACAATGTTAGTGGGTAGAGAAAAACATTTCAGACTGGACAGAATTATTCAGCAAGATTTATCTTATCACCTATATAAAATACAAATTGTGTGTATGTATTTTTTAGGAATAATTTAGCTTTTTTTTTGGTTATTTGAACTTTGATATGGAAACTGAAGTATATTAAATTATTTGTGAATTCATTTAGAAAAAATGTATTGTTAATGGTGGGGCTCATTTGGAAAACATCCATCCATCCATCCATTTTCCAACCCGCTGAATCCAAACAGGGTCACGGGGGTCTGCTGGAGCCAATCCCAGCCAACACAGGGCACAAGGCAGGGAACCAATCCTGGGCAGGGTGCCAACCCACCGCAGGACACACACAAACACACCCACACACCAAGCACACACTAGGGCCAATTTAGAATCGCCAATCCACCTAACCTGCATGTCTTTGGATTGTGGGAGGAAACCGGAGCGCCCGGAGGAAACCCACGCAGACACGGGGAGAACATGCAAACTTGGAAAACATTATTTTATTTAAATGTTGTTTAAGGGAAGGTAAATAAACTGTATTTATTAATTTTGAACTATTTCATTCCTTAACTGGTGCTGTGAGTCAAAAGTTCAAAGTTAAGTGACCTTTCATATTGTGCAAGAAATAAAAAAAATCAGCAGATCCTTGCGCCATACCACAAGACATTCTTTCGCTCAGTTTTACTAAAGCTTAAACTAAGCATTTTCATTGGCAGTGATACACCTTAGAAATGTATTCCAGTTTTGAATGAAAATGGTTGTTTTAGGTTCAAGCCCCAGGTACTCTGAGTTGTCCCTATGACCTTGTGGATTTCCTTCTGGTGCTCCTGTTTCCCCCGGCAGTCCAAAGACATTCTGGTTAGGTGGATTGGCAGTGCTGAATTGGTCCTAGTGTGTTTGTGTGTGTGCTCACCCTCTGATGGGAATGGCATCCTATCCTGTTTGTGCCTTACACCTTGTGGTTGCTGAGACTAAATAGATTTGGAATATGGATAAACAGATTTTTGTTTTAACAATATGTTTGACTCACACTTTTCTCTTTTATTAGTATTAATGTGATAAAATATACTTCAAAGGAAACAAAAACATGGCCATTATTATTTGTCTCTTTGTGACACCATTGTTACTATGATAATAATCCTGTCCTTGGGTCCCAGTACCATATTGATTTTCTAATTTGGGACATCAAATTAAAAGAACCCCTTGCTTAGAGGTTTTAAAGCGCATGCATGATGTCTTAATTCTGTTTCATTTAAACTGGGGTACAAAACTGAGGTCATGGTCCACAGTGTGTGCAGGTTTTCATTTCATCCAGTTTCATAATTAAAAGCCAGGCCTAGCAGGTAATGATACTTGTTATTTAATTATACAGCTTGTTGGTGATTTCATTCTTCCAACACAAATCTTTATCACATGGTAGTTTTTGTTTTGTTTTTCTGAAAACATTATTCATTTGTTGTGTGGTCCAGAACAAATTTGTACCCCTTGGTCCTTCCTTTGTCTCTTATGTATTTCAAAACGTTTTATTAACACAGATACTTCATGATGCATGTACACAGGTGTAAATAAAATCACGATAGCTGGAGAGCTGGTAGTTCCTTTGTGATTTATACCTCATTACTAACTGACGGCAAGTTAAAGAAACGGGAAACAATTAAAACCTTAATTCAGCAGTTTAAAATTTAAATAGGCAATTAGGGTTTTGAACTGTAACAAGTGAGTTAACTAAAACTAAGCCCAAGAGAACCTATTGCTTTAGTAGTAAATAAATGAGCTCTAATTAAAAGCCTGCAGCTATGCAGACCTCCCAGACCATAGCTGAATACCCTGACTTAGATGTTTAAAGTGCTTGTGAAAGTACCGCTCCTCTGGTTCATGATTGATTTTATTTAGATCTAAATCATCAGCGGCGAATGAGAACTCTGTCATTGATCATTCTCTTGTTCATCATACAAATACAGTACAATAACAAAACATTAATATTGGAATACAGTATAGTTATCATTTTAAACAAAATATAAAATCATAATATTAAAGTAATACATTTGTGACAGTAGGATAATCTGTATCACTTTAATTAAAACTGTAATATTTTTGTATTTAACACAAAATACAGTACATTAAATATGCACACCTAATGCTACATTATATTTGAGAAGCACTTTTACTTTAATACTTAACAAGTATATTTACAAGCAAGTACTTACTTTTACTTGAGTAGAAAGGTCAATGAGGTACTTCACCTTCTAGTAGAGAACTTTTTTGATTGTTTTATTGTACATTTACTTAAGTAATTTGTTTGAGTACTTCCCTTACCACTGTACTTCTCACCCATAACACATTGATTGCTGGACCATTTTTTGACAGGATGCTGCAGTATAATGTAGGTCTAGGCTATGACAAATAATGAACTTTATCAAAACTTGTAAAATGTGTAAAGAAATGTATTAGAAAGCAACAGATATTATTATCAACAGTAACTGTGTTAAATCTCTAAAAATGTAAATAAATCCAACTAAAAATATATAGAAACTTAATTAATTATTTCACCAGCAACATGACTAAAAGTCTGCATTTGAATGAGAATCCCTGAACCTTGGCACCTTGCAGAATGCAGGCTTAGAAGTACATGTGCCACAAATATAACACTGTACACAACACATTTGATAGTTGGTGACTATTTGTAGTCAGTGGGCAGCAGAATGTCCATGTAGTGCAAGTTGGACATTTTGTGTTGAAGAAATGCCTTTGGGCCAAATATCTGCATGAGCACCAGAGCATTCAAGTTCCACATCATCCAATTGATTGTCACTGTCTCAATCACTGTTATTATCATCAAAATATCCACATTGCAACCAAACTGGTTGTTTCAAATCATTGGCATCTTTTTACTTTTATATAGCCAACCATTATTAAAACCTAGATGTGAACAAGTATATCCTGATGTTGGGCAGTCTGTCTTTCAAAAGTCACTTTATTAGGTACACCTTGTTAGTACCAAGCTGGACACCCTCTTTTGCCTTCAGAATTGCCATAATTCTTCATGGCATAGATTCAACAAAATGCTGGAAACATTCCTCAAGGATTTTGGTCTATATTGACATGACAGCATCACTCAGTTGCTGCAGATTTGTCAGCTGCACATCCATGATGCAAATCTCTCATTCCACCACATCCCAAAGAATTAGATTTAGATCTGGTGACAGTGGAGGCCATTTGAGTACAGTGAAATCATTGTCATGTTCAAGAAACTAGTTTCAAATTATTTGAGCTTTGTGACAAGACACGTTATCCTGCTGTAAGTAGCTGTCAGAAGATGGACACACTGAGGTATAAAGGGCTATACATGGTCAGCAACAATACTCAGGTAGGCTGTGGCATTTGACTGATGTTCAATTGGAACTAAGTGGCCCAAATTGTGAGAAGAAAATATCTCCCATACCTTCACACCACCATCACTAGCCTGAATCGTTGATATAAGGCAGGATGGACCCATGCTTTCATGTTGTTGATGCCAAATTCTGACCCGACCATCTTAATATAGCAGTAGAAATCAAGACACTATGGTTATAGCAGGTTCAAAGCTCAGAAAAAGTGTTTGTTTTTTTTAAATAAATAATTACTGTTTATACTCGCGTATAAGTCGAAAAATTTATGCCTTAAAATTCATTCAAAAAAACAGGGTCGACTTATTCACGGGGCAACACAATTGTCCATAGAATTTGGGTAATGCCATTGTACACTCAACTCTTCACGGTGTTAAAAAGTCAACGGTCATCTGCCGTTTCCCATGGTCTTTGAAATAATTATAAGCCAGCAATACTATTGCTAATTAGCTAGTTTTTGTCTAATTTCATTAAATAATTCTTTAAACTGTGAAATACTTGAATTTGAGCATTAGCTTTTGCAGGTTTTGGATAACAAACATACCATTAGCTGCCACGTGCAACCAGATTTGGAATCAAAAGAACCAAGGCAACTCACGCTATCAATGCGATGCAAGTGCAGCCCGCGATTCAAAAAATGTCTCTGCCTACCTGTTTGTCTCGTCTGACAGTAGCTGAAAAGCAGCATCAGGAGAGAGCAGCCTGAAGTAGTCCAGCAGTGGGTGATCTGTCGTGTCCAACAGCAAGCCATGCTGTCTTGTGAAGTCCCGTAGCCAGTTTGGCTCCCACGAATCAATGTCTGGGTATTCCTCCCACGCGAACCTTGCCGTAGGTGCACTGGCTGCGCGAATGCGTTCAGCTGGCAGCCGATCAGCTGGCGCGGCATAGGCTGGTGTCCGATCAGCTGATGCTGGCTTCTCACTCTCTTGCTCAATTCCTGATCACTGTCAATAAAATCCAATTCTGAAAAATCGGAGTCCGACTCAGCGATAATGTGCAAAACATCGTCTGCCGAGTGTTTTCTTTTCTGCACTCGCTTCACTCCCTTGTGTCATGTCGACGCCATCTTGCCTTTGTTTACATTTGTTTACATTTCGCAACTCACGCACACGCAAGGATTAGTTGCCGAGTCAACGAGTCTAGGATTTCTCCAAGCACAGAGGGAATACCTGTGACGTGACAGTGAGTTTTGTCGCCATTAACAGCTGATTGTCGCCCTCTATCTCTGATAGCTGTCATGTTTTACCCTCGACTTATACGCGGGTCATAACAAATTTCATAATTTTCGGTCTTAAAAATACACTCGACTTATCTGTGAGATCGACTAATACGCGAGTATCTACGATAATTGGCCGGCTCATTCTCCATGGGTGTGCGTTCACGCAGCTGCGTGGAGTTGGTGGAGTAATTGGGGCAAGATGCACCTGCACGTGATGGTGTCATCATTCTCATTTGTTTCATCGGCTTCCTACAGTGTGTGACTGAGATGCTGTGCCCACAGAGGCTTATAAGAACGAGCTGGCAGGAAAAAAAAGAAAAAGGTGGAATGGAAAGAGAAATGAAAGGAGTTAAAAATGGAGAGAGAGAAAAATGAGGGAGAGATCCGGTGCAAGTAAGCAGATGAAAGGCGGAGAAGGCAGGCAACCAGGAGGAAGTCCCTCAGAGTTTATGAACGGCGCTCTGGGGCTGATGGCCTGGGAGCTGGAGTGGCAGAAGTGCTGCTCAGTTGTAGCAACTCACCAGAGAGAGGCAGCATGGCTACAGAAGAGTGAGGCTAAAAGAGGTGTTCTGTGGGTGGTGCTATGGATCACAAGGACGCAAGCCTGGCAGCGGGAGTTGGACGCTCAATGGGATACCCTTAATGGAGCCACAGTGGGTTACAAGGGTTCCGTGCCTAGGAGCAACATTGAAGGTGGGTTGAACTGCCGGATAGGTGCCTCCTTGGCTGCAAGAGCCCATATTAGGTCATGCCAAGAAGATGTCAAGTTTTTAAGAACTGCCCCAGAGGACATGGTTTTAAGGACAGTTTCCTGCCTGTTTTTTAACCTTGTCTATATGGATTGTTTGACTGAAGTTAACCTCCTCAACAGACACCTTCTTTTAATTGGATTGTTTATTTAATTATGAATTTTGCACTGCACAGTTTTGGAACACTGTTTGTTCAACTGTTTTTAATAAAATCATTGAGCACTTTACATCTTCCCCTTGTTTTGTGTAGGTTTCCTCATCTGCCAAACTCATCCTGGTCATGATTATCGACGGTGTCGGGTTAAAGAGGCTCCCAAAGCAGTAGTGGGGCAAAAAGCTGACCCTCACCATCACAGAATCATCAGATAAGTAACATTTTCCCAATCTCTTATTGTCCAATTTTTGGTTGGCCTGTGCAGATTATAGCCTCATTTGCCTGTTCTTAGCTGACATGAGTGGCACCCGCTGTGGTCTGCTGTAGCCCATCTGCTTCGAGGTTCAATGTGTTGTGCATTCAGAGATGCTCTTCTGAATACCTTAGTTGTAATGAGTGGTTTTTTGAGTTACTGTTGCCTTTCTGTCAGTTTGAACAAATCTGGCCATTCTCCTCTGACCCCTGGCATCAACAAATCGTTTTTGCTCAGAGAACTGCCACTCACTGGATATTTCCCCTTTTTTGGACCATTTTCTGTAAACCCTTACTATAGTTGCATGAAAATCCCAGCAGTTTCTGAAATACTCAGACCAGCCTGCCTGGCACCAACAACCATGCCACTTTCAAAGTCACTTAAATCACATCACCTTTCTTCCCTTTTTGATGCACGGTTTGAACTTCAATAGGTCATCTTGACAAAATCTACATGCCTAAATGTATTGAGCTACTGCCATGTGATTGGCTAATTAGATATTTGCATTAACAAGCAGTTGAACAGGTGTACCTAATAAAGTGGCCGGTGAGTATAGTCTAAAGAGAATGACTTTTGGGAGCTTAAACTGGCTCATAAGCCAGTCTTCATGTTGTGTAAAAAACTCACGCCAATACCTAATAGCTCATTTACTTTATTTATGACCATTTACTTACCCTTCAAGTAGTGGAAAATGACCATGTTGTATCAAATCATTAGTCTATGAATAGATTGTGGGACATGATACTTATAGTTTCTGTATATAGAAAGTGAATCACACTTGTGCTTTTACTTAATTCAATTATTGACAACACGGCATTGAACATTAGAAGTCCTATCCACTTAATTCTTCTAAAAAACATCAAGTCTAGTTTTGAAAGTCTCTAAAGTCCTACTGTTTACCACACTACTTGGTAGCTTATTCTGTGAGTCTATGGTTCTCTGTGTAAAGAAAAACTTCCTAATGTTTGTGCGAAATTTACTGTTAACAAGTTTCCAACTGTGTCCCCATGTTCTTGATGAACTCATTTTAAAATAACAGTCTGTATCCACTGTACTAATTCCCTTCATAATTTTGAATACTGTACTGTACTTCAAACATGTCACCCCTTAATCTTCTTTTGCTTAAATTGAAAAGGCTCAGCTCTTTCAATCTTTCTTCATTTGTTATCCCCTGTAGCCCTGGAATAAGCCTAGTTGCTCTTCTCTGGATATTTTCTAGTGCTGCTATGTCTTTTTTGCATTTGTTTCTAATAATGAGAAGTGACAACAGGTAGCTGGTAGTGCAATTATGCAATATAGGTCATCTTAAAAGACCACTACAACTGGAGTCTGTATATTATTTTCATCACTTTTGAGGTTTAATATGTTTGTCATGTGATGGCACATTATAATGATGGCCTAATGATATGAAATATTATGCATGTGAGTCATCATTTAGCTGGGTAGGCTGCATTTTCCTGCTTTGTCAAATTTGTCATCATTTCCCACTTTCAAATGTTTTGTAGAAATGGGACAGTTGCTATAATATATTCTCCCATTAAGTTCTTTTTAAATCCTGGCTTTTGTGTGGAAAGTTGCATATGCATATTCCAGCCCCCTTTATGTGTGTACACAAGTATTATAAATCTGACCCCTGGTCGTTATGCAGCTAAATTTCCAATAGGCCTTTTAACTTTTGAAAGAACTCTCACATCTTAATATAGAATTAACTTGTTTTAGGTTACAGGGTCATTGGAGTGAAATAAGAATGGCTCATCATGCACATTTCTGCACTGGTCCTCTTGATAACTAGAATCACTTTTCTTTCAGTATCCAGGATTTTATTCAATAAAAAATTACAGAGTTTAAGCTTTTTTAAAACATAACCTGTAATTTTACTTCTGTATGATATTGCTTGATAGTCCTTTTGTCAATACTGTATTTTTAGGTCAGTCTCCTCTTGTTGCAACTTCAACAGCATATCAAAGTGATTGACAAGTCATTCTCCTGTCAGGCCTCAAGAAAGCAGGGGTACTCAACTTCAGTACTGAAGGTCCACAGTGGAAACAGGTTTTTGCTTTAAACAAATTTTTATTTTGAACACATTTAAAACAATATGTTTTTTGGGCTTAGTTTTAGTTAAATTGTTTATTATGATTCTGAACCCTATTTTAGTTTTAAACAGTTGCAGTAAGGTTTTAATTGTTTCCCATTTTTTTAACCATCAGTTAATAATGAGGTGCAAATCACAAAGGAACCACCAGCTCTCCAGCTAACATGCTTCTGTTCAAATCTGTGTACATGCATCATGAAGTATCTGTGTTAATAAAATGTTTTGAAATAAATGAGAGAGAAAGGAAGGGCCAAGAGGTACAAATCTGTTCTGGACCACAAAATATATGGATAATGTTCTCATAAAATGAAAAATGTGCAAAATGGTAAAGATTTGTGTTGGAAGAATGAAAGCATTAACAAGCCATATAACTAATCCCAAGTTTTATTATTGCTGGGCATGTCTCCTAATTACAAAACTGGTTGGAATGAAAACCTGCACCCACTGTGGACCTCCAGGACTGAAGTTGAGTTCCACTGACACAAGGGCTTATAATAAAATGTTCCTTTTTTCCTAAGATCCTATATGTATTTTCCTTTTTCAAAGACAAGCATGCTGATTTTACGATTTAATTTTGAAAAATGCATTTTTAGTGACACTGTAACTTATTATGTGTTATAATCTTTATACACTATGTAACTCCATCCATCCATCCATTTTCCAACCCGCTGAATCCGAACACAGGGTCACGGGGGTCTGCTGGAGCCAATCCCAGCCAACACAGGGCACAAGGCAGGAACCAATCCCGGGCAGGGTGCCAACCCACTGCAGGACACACACAAACACACCCACACACCAAGCCAATTTAGAATCGCCAATCCACCTAACCTGCATGTCTTTGGACTGTGGGAGGAAACCGGAGTGCCCGGAGGAAACCCACGCAGACACGGGGAGAACATGCAAACTCCACACAGGGAGGACCCGGGAAGCGAACCCAGGTCCCCCAACTGCGAGGCAGCAGCGCTACCCACTGCGCCACTGTGCCGCCACTATGTAACTCACCTGACAAAAGTATACCTTTTAAGGAACAATGCCTGGCATTCACTTAGATATATGGAACATGTGTTTTAAATAAGGCATCTTGATACTATGGTTGTTATTATTGGAAAGTGGAGAAAATTAATTCTGTTTGTTTTAATGCCTCAAAACAGTAAACCTTTAACTATTACTAGTGTACACTTGATAACCATTTAATCATGCAGTACTTGTGTATGGAAGTAAATTTCAACACTTATGACTGCAGCAATAACACTGAAAGATGTATTTTTAGTAACGTATTGTACTGTAACTTAGGTGCACAACATAATTCATTCTTTGAATGTGAAAGAGAAATGTCTTCTCTTTAGTTTTGACATTTGGAACATTGATATTGTCTAAAGTATGATGAAGTTATTGCCAGATAGAACAAAATAGCAGAAAATGGTCAAATGTAACACTAAATTTTGTCTTATATTAGTAGTAGAATATTGAGTATTTTTTTCAGAGGAATTAATGGCATGATAAAAGTCAATTAGGTTCAGTTTAGTAAGGAAATGCCTGAGAACTTTAATGGGTGTCAGAATATGTTTTAACTTGGGAGAGAAGTTACATTGTGTGACTGGAGAATTGCAGCAAAATCTGAGTTAGTTTTAAAAAAGGTCGGGTTAAAATGAGTTGTGACCTAAGAATGTAATTAAAGTTATTTTCCTTCCACAATATTTAGTGAGAATATACACAAAGCAACCCTTACCATCAACTCTGAAAACAATAATATTAATTAGTAATTTACAGCTTGATAAAATCACAGTTAGACTAGTTTTGGCACTGTAACAGCAAGTGTTTCTTTTCCTTTCTTTATTAGGTGCATTTACTGTATATGTTATGCAAAAAGCACCTACTGTGATAGCAATTTTTGTCTGTCTGCTAGTCTGCATGAAACAGCCCATTTCCCAGTGGGTAAATTTTTGTTGACATTTGGCACACTAATTCTTAGAGGAAATTTGTTGGAAAAGTTCAATTTTCTTTGACTTATCTCATATACAGCATGCTTTATTTACAAAGATATGAAATTTTAAAATCTCCAACTGAAAAGTATTGCTTAATTTATGAACTCATCTATCTTAAAACAGAGAAACATTGTGTGCAATTTCAATTATAGATTAGTAATTTAACTTGAGAGAGGTTACTGAGGGAGGTGAGCATGTGGGCAGAAACAACTCACCCACTACCCAACATCTCCTGCTGTTTGAAAAAAATTTCTTCTCTGAGAATGAATGGAAGAGTAAAGGAATTATATAAGCATTGCTCTATAATTGCACAGTGAACAAATATATGCTCAGTATTTATATTATCCTGAAACAACATTACAGTTGAATATTATTATTGCAAAGAACAGTGTCAACCTGCAGCTAAAAGGTATTTGAACTAATTAATTACATTGGAAGGGTGCAGCTCCTCTAATTAATTTAAACATTAAGATGGGTTTAGAAAGGGAACTGCAGTGGATATGTGGGGAGAAGATTAAAGCAACATGGACTGTGATGTGATATACAGTTTCTATAATGCACGAAGAGGATGATTGTGACACAAATAGCAAGGACAGAACAAAACTACAGCCAACTTTGCCAGTTCCATCCTGACTCTTATCTGGAAAGACATTTTGACTGTT